>NW_007726182.1:668353-793441 GCF_000696425.1 Galeopterus variegatus | reverse complement strand
ACATGGAAAAAAAAAAAAAAAAAAAAAAAAAAGAAAAGAAAAGAAAATAGCTCTTGGTTGATTGTGGGGACAACAGCCTGATTGGAATGGCTCAAGAAAAAATGTGAGGAGAGCAAATGGAGATCAGGATTATGACTATTTCTTCTCAAGGGTTTTTCTGTAAAGAGAAAGATAGAAATATGGTGGGAGCTAGTCAGGAATGTGGATCAGTGGAGCCGTTTTGTTTGTTTTGCTTTGCTTTGTTTTGCTTTTGATTTTATAAAGGGAGATACTTTGACATGTTGTAAGAGAGTACTTCAAAAGTTCATGGAAAAATTGTATTATCTTTTAAAGCTATTTTTCTACAAACTTTTTGAAGTACTTTCATACAATGAATGGAAGCATCCAGTAAAGAATGAGAGCAGGTAGAGTTTTATAATTATGATTTTTGATAAAACACTCCTGTTGAACGTTCATAAAACAGATACATTTTAGCATTAGGGTGGCTCCTGGTCCATGGGTGGGTGGGAATTCCCTTTATACTTTTTAACAGAGTCAGCACCATGACAGAAGCTCACACATCACTCCATTTGCTAAGCTAATAACAAGGGCAATTAAAGGACTGTGTGCTCACAAGGTAGGCTAGTATGATCAGAAAAAGAGATTTATGGACGAAAGTGAGCCACAATATTAAAAGGACACAAATAATATTTCCCTGACATATATCCTCTCTACATATCCTAAGGCTCTCTGCTTCTGGTTGCTTTTAAAGAATTCATTTGAATATGGTTGTGAGCTGGTATGCTAACCCACAATTGCTAACCTTGGGATAGCAAAATCCCAGGTGTGTGGGATGAAGAGAGTGGCCAGGGTTTTTCCTGAGAATTAGCATTGAGCCCTCTGGAGCAGGGAAGAGCAGGAGTCCCTGCTAGACTGGTCATGGCAGGACAGTGCCCCTTTCTACTGCAATGTTCTAAGGCTTCCTTCTAGCACTGGTATCCTGTGATTTAGTGATTGCAGGATAGATTTTCAACAACAGTGAAAAACCACTCTTTCCCCTGCTTAAGAACAGCGCTGTGCTTTCTTCTTGGTTTTATCACAGCTGTCAAGTTGCTCCTCAGGAAATTTATCCACCTTTGACTTTCCTCTCCTTTAAATGTCTCCCTTGCTTCAGATAGCATGTCTAAGAGAATGCTTGAGTGCCTTCTGTTATATGGTTTTTTTTGCTGATTAAAGGTATTTGGAATCTGTTATCAATACAGACTAAACTGAAGTTTACTTTTTCCCAATCTATAGCAGAAAAGTTTTTTATGTGTGTGAGGGGGTGTCGAAGATGTGTTTGGTTTATTGACAGAAACTGTCTTTTCAAATATTAGAAGCACCTGTTTTTCTATAAACAGCCACCTTATCATTTAAGTAGGTTGAGTAGGGTCTCTACTGGGCAATATTCTGGTAGTTAAGTGATTCATATGCACTTAAGTAAAAAAAAAGTGAACAAAAGCAATCTACATTTCCTTACATCATTGATTCACTTCTACACTGAGCATAAGCACTGGCAAGGAAGAAAGGTTATGAAGAATGGTTTCAAGCGAATCAGTGGTCAGTAGCACTGAAAGAATTCCTGGGCCACCCTAGGCTGCCAGGTGACAATAACCATCTAGAACATAGAGATAGTGTTCTTTTTGCTTGTCCTAATTTGTCAAAAACTTAAAAAAATATAATTCACTTTCTTATCTTAAAAAAATAAGTAACAAAGGACTATTTTTATTAGCAATTAGAAAGCACTAAGACACAAAGCATAATAATGAAGATATTTGAGGAGCTAGAAATCCCCATAAAAGTGGGCTTTTGCAGTATTCAAGCTAATCCCACTGTTTCCCTCTGATTATGTTGGGTACCATTTAGTCCACTTACTGTATCATCTTGTAATTGCCCTGAGCAGTTTTTCATCACGAAAGTAGTTACGTTCTCTAGTTGTTTGACACAAAGTGTAAAGAAAAAGTATTTAAAATGTCAGGCTACTTTGGTATGTTATACCGCAAAGAATGGAGCAGATGTTTTTAAATAAACATCAGCCCTGGTTGTGCGTTGTTGAGACACTGAGAACCTTTTTCAGAAGCAGGGGTAGCTCATGAATTTAAAAGAGGCTTAAATACTGTACTTTCACATAAAACCATAAAAAGTTGGCAGAAGTATCAGGGACCAATGAATGGGCATAGAGCTGAGCATGTTATAACTCAGATTACCAATAAAAACGTCAGCCTTGAAGCTGAAGTGAATAGTTTTGTAATTCTGAACTGAAAGCATTTTTAATTGCTTTCAAATGGAAAAACTTCATATAATTTAATAAAATTTATCTACTTTATTATCAAGAAAGCTATTATTGCAGCAAAAGGAAATGGAGGATTTAAATGTCATTCCTAGCATCTAATTTCTCAGCTCTTTTATTGGAATGTTATTAAAACAAGACCAAATGGACTTTGCTACATCCATAAAAGCCAGTCAAGCAACAAGAGTTCATCTGGGCACCGTGGAATCATGAAACATGGCCCACGGCTGTAGTCTGGCTCGTGTTGGGTAAGACATGTACTGGAAGCAGGTGGGATATGTCAGGAGCAATGTTTTAGCATTGCAGAGCTTGTGAAGCCTAGAGAGCAGCTAAATTCAGGGAGAAGCATGCCAGGGAAAATGCCTTTGTAACCAAGGCATCTGTTTGGTTCTTTAATGTATATTGTGAATCAACTCAATGCCTTAAAACAAATGGTGGTGAGGATAGGCTGGGGTCCTAGGCAGAGGCTGATAGGAGAGGTCTTTTTCTCTGCTGGAAAGTACTGCCACTATCAAATGCTTTTTCGGCATCAATAGAGATGATCATATGGTCCTTGTGTTTGATTTTATTAATATGGTGGATCACATTTATAGTTGTTACAACAAGCAAACGGAAAGGACATTCTTGGGGGGGAGGGGAGAGAGGGAGGAGGGAGGGAGGTGTCGGTGATGGGCCATAATAATCATATACATTGTATATTGACAAAATAAAAAATTTAACGAAAAAAAAATAAATTAAATTAAATTAAAAAAAAAAGAAAAGAAAAGAAAGTACTGCCACTAAATTGTTAGGTCATTATCTGGTTTGGGGGTGGCTTCTATAGATCAATTGAGATAAATTCTAGGGCTGGTAGGATAACAGAACAACGTGTGGATAGTGGCACTGTTTAGAGTAAAATACCTACAAATGATATTAGGAAGCATCTGGGAATTTGTGGCTGTGAGGAGGGAGCTATCATTACCAGAAAGGCATCAAAGGGAGATAAACATTTTCTGAGCATGTTTAATGTGCATTGAGTGCTTTAATAGTAGTTGTAGTCATAGTAATAAATAGTATTTTCTGAGAACTTATCATCTGGCAGCGACAGTGCTAAATACTTGTGTATTTTGCTTTATTCACAATAATCTTCTGAGATATTATCCCCATTTTACAGATGATTCTAAAACCCAAGCTTCTTCTATGCTTTGTATTCCTTGATCCACACTTTCTTTCAGCATGTCATGGGTACCATCAAATGTGCAGTGCCAACTTGGTTTCTTGTGGAGAAAAACAACATTACTCCTCAGTTTCAAAATGCTATAGACATGTGTCATAACTGCAGGCCAATTCTCTGCGTGCCCTTGGACCAACCCAGTTCTCCCCTTTTTCTTGCTTGTAATTCTTAAGAATAACTGTAGAATGTGCTGGGAATGCAACATCCTGAGATAAGGAGGGAGCTAGCTGAAACAGCTCAGGCTGTTCCAGTACCCCAGGACAGGATGTTTTTCAATTCTTTAGCCCAGTGAGTAACGTTACTCTGGAGTATATAACGTGTGGTGGGTTGCCTTTCAAGTTCTTCAGCTGTGGTGCAAGGGGGTCATAGTCAGGACTCCATCCACTCTGGGCAGCTTTCTGAGCCCTAGAGGACCTTCTCACAATGAATCACAAGCTTCTGTTGACCCTTGCTGCCTATCTGTAAGTAATAAAGCTCCTTTATGAAACTTGTTGCTTATAAATGTGTTCTCTCTCACTAAAGTCAGACAAGTTGGTAACCAGTACACAGTGAACCTGATTCACAATAACCTTTATTAAACAATCACAAACCTGTGATTTGGTATGAAAATTGTTATTATAGGCAAAGAAGTGGGATAGTGAGCCCAAAGTTGAAAAGTCATATCCTTGTCTGTAATGGAGGATCATACACACATGTCATCATCAGATGTAAAAGAAGATAAGGACAAGGAAATAATGAGGGTGAAGGATCCAGTATTGAGATTTCAATGGGATCAATGGGCAAAGAAAACTGCTTTATGCATAGCCAGACTTTGTATATTCTGTCTATGGCACTATGGTCTCAAATCTCAGGTCAAGAGAGGACTGTAAGAAAGGTACTATTTTAAACCATGTAATCAAAGGATCACAAACATTGTGTGTGTGTGTGTGTGTATGAATTTAATAACAATATTAAAGGTAATTTTGGAAAAAAAATCCACAATCCCATCAGCCAAATATATTACTGCTGTATTTCTAAACAAGGACAGTTCATAAAGTTACCATCATCACCAGGAAATGCTGGCAAAAATTTGGTGGGCAGTAGTAATAGTGATATCTGGAGATGGATGTCCAGAAATCAAACCTGGCTCTGTCATTTATGACCTTGGAAAAATTACAAAATTATTTTCCAGTTCCAATTACTCACATGTAAATTGCTATAATATTATTGTCTGCCTCATGAGGTTGCTGAAAAGATTAAATGAGGTAAAACACAGTAAGTACTTGGCATAGTATGGAGTACATAGTATGCATTTATAAAAGATTGGTTTTCGTTATCATTTGGTATTCATACTTCAGAGAAATAATTTTTAAAATGTGTCTTTACCCACTTAAAAAGTATTTGACAAAGTGAGGAAAGTTTATTAATAATACAGCCAAAACCATGGGTAGGAAGATCATAAAGTTGTAAGTTGGAACAACTCAGAAGACACCATCAGGCTTGGTCTCTTCTGTGCCAGAGTCTTAAACCAGAAAGTACAGGGTAAACAGGGATTCAACCCAGGCCACTCATATATAAACTAACCATCCCAATTAAAGTCTTTGTGTGAAAGAGCTATAATCCAAGTGATGGGAGTCAGGCTTCATTCCTATTTTAAATCTTGGCTCTAACCCATCTAATTGCATTGCAACATTTGGGCAAGTTACTTATTTGAACCTCTGTCTCCTAATAAAGTCTCTAATAATAGGAGTTATATCAATCTCATAGTGTTGTTTAAAAATTAAGTTAAAATTACATAAGATATAAGTGTTGACAAGAATGTGGAGAAATTGAAATCCTCTATACTGCTGGTAGGAATGTGAAATGGTTCAGCCACTTTAGAAAACAGGTAGTTCCTCTAAATTTTAAATACAAAGTTTCCATATCACTCAGCAATTCTATTTCTAGGAATATACCCGAGAGAATTCAAAACATATGTCCACACAAAAGCCAGTACATGAATATTTATTACAGAATTATTTATAATAGCCCCCAAATGGAAACAACCCAAGTGTCCATCAAGTGATGAATGCATAAACCAAATGTGACGTGTCTAGATCATCACCTGGGTGTACTAGATGATTTTCATGTTGCTTTCCCCCACAAGAAATCAATCTGCAGCAATTAAAACACTACATGTCCATCTTGAAATTACAACAACTCCAGAGAAGAGAAGGAGAGGCCTGCTGATTCCACAATGGTGTGGAAAGTCATGGTGGGCAGGAGGAAGGATCCCTGCAATCAACCCAACTGCAGCCACTCCCTGAGCCAGCTTGGCACAACACACACAGAGTAGCTCCCTGGAGACAGGTAAAACCCTGCAGTGCTTTTTGCATGAAGCTACTTGGAGCCTGCAGGAGTAAAGTGCCATTACTGCTGTCAAAAAAATATCACTTCAGAATGCCCCATCTCATTTCTCAAGCCAGCATAGCTACTCATGAGGTTCCCTGGCACCTGCATAGGAGGGAGGTACCACAAATGGCTGGAGAAATGAATCACTCTGGAATGCCCTATACCCCACCATCAAGGCCAACATAGGACAAGACATGGAGAAGGCCACCAGACCTGCTGTCTCAGAGGTGAGAGAAGAGAGTAAGAGGTACATGTTTTATTTGTTCAGAGGTCTGTAAATATTTGCAGGGAGCTTATATGAGGCCTGCCTCATGGTAAATGTTTGGAGTTATGGGGAGGTTGATCCACCAGGGCTGCATTGAGGTGCAATATTGGTAGCTGATCTGCCTCCTGATCAACATGGATGCTACACAGTGGAGACCAGTTGGTGCAATAGAACAACAGGGGGCACAATTTACAGGAAAGATTCAGTCCTGGGCCAGAATTTCTACACAGCCCAGTTGTTGTGGACTCTACACATAACTCAGAAGTGACTTAAAGGCCAACAATTAAAATCTGATTCATGCAAAAAGCCTTCCCCAGACTGAGAAATAATGGCCAGGCAACATCTAGTTCAGGGACAGCATTAAACTTCTGATCCCCACAGTAAGCTTTCCCCAGTTTGGAAGATAACAGCAGGACAGCGAATTAGTTCCAGTGAAGTGTTTAAGTAGTGGTGGTTGCTATTAATCTATCATAGAATTAAAACAACACGAAACAAAACAACAACAACAAAAAAAAACAGATCAGAGAAGAGACAAAGGTCTAATACTGAGCAGTAAAGGTCTAACACCAACAAAGAATACCTATAAAACCCAGAAGAGGTAGCCATCTCTTTAAATGCACAGGCATCAACATAGACATAAACATTGAGAAAGAACAGAGAAATATGACACACCAAAAGAAACCAACAAAGCATCAGCAATGGACCCAGAAGAAAAGCAAATTTATGAAATGTCTGACAGAGAATTTAGAATAAACTTCTTAAAGATGTTCAGAAAGTCACAAGAAAATACCAATAAAAAATTAAATGATGTTTGGAAAACAATCCAGGAAGAGAATAAGAAACATGCAAAGGAATAAAATCAACTAAAAAATAGAAATTATAGAAATAAAGAATACACAATCTGAACTAAAAACTCAATAGAAATCTCCTACATTATCTGAATGAAAAACTCAATAGAAAGCTCCAATAGCAGACTTGATCAAACAGAGGAAATAACTAGTGAGCTTAGAGACAGACCATATGAAATTACCCAATCAGAGGAACAAAAGGAAAAAAAGAATAAGAAAAATATGAAACAAAACTGCATCAATTATGGGACACTATCAAGCAAAATAACCTTTTCATATTGCTGTACCCAAAAGACACAAAAAAAGTAAAAGACCTAAAAAGCATATTTAAGAAAATAATAGCTAAAAATCTCCCAAATACAAATAAAAATGACAGCATCCAGGTGCATGAAGCTCAGAGGTCACCAGTCAAATTCAACCCAGAGAAGAATACCCCAAGGTACATCAAAATCAAATCATCAAAACCAAATATAAAGAAAGAATACTGAAAGCAGCAAGAGAAAAGAAACACATAACATTCAATTGAGCCCCAGTATGGCTTTCAGTAGATTTCTCAGTAGAAACCCTACAGACCAGGAGAGAGTGGGATGATATCTTCAAAATGCTGAAGGAAAAAATACAATTTACCAAGAATTTTGTATCTAATGAAACTAACCTTCAAATAGGCAGGAGAAATAAAGACTTTCATAGACAAACAAAGGCTAAGGGAATTCATCAATACTAGAGCTGCCTTATAAGAAATGCTATAGGGAGTTCTTCAAGCTGAAAGAAGACAACACTAACATGTAATAAGAAAATATTTGATGATATAAATCTCATTAGAAAGTGAGTACATACACAAACTCAGAATACTGCAATGTTGTAAGGGTAGTGAATAAACACTTATATCCTTAATATGAAAAATAGAAGACAATGTTGTTAAGCTAATAACAAATACAACAACCATAGAACAGATAGGCAATATTAAAAGATAGAAATTGAAACATAAAACTGTCAAAAAGTTGGGGGGGGGGTGTTGTCAAAAAATAAGTTGGTTTTGTTTTTTTTTTTTCTTAGTGATCAAAGTTAAGTTTTTTTAGTTTGAAATAATCTGTTATAACTATAACATGTTTTTCTAAGCCTCAGGGTAACCATAACACATAATTCTATAATAGATGTACTAAAAATAAATAGTGAGACATTAAAATATGCTACTAGAGAAAATCACTCAATCACAAAGTGAGACTGGAAGAAAGGATCTATTTAAAAAAGCAGAAAAAGTGACAAAATGACAGTAACAAGTCTCTATATATCAATAATAAGTCTAAATGTAAGTGGATTAAATTTCCCAATTAAAAGTCACAGAGTGGCTGAATGGATTTTAAAACCAGAACAAACAATGTGCAGCCTATAATAAACTCACTTCACCTGTAAAGGCACACATTGACTGAAAGTGAAGAAATGGAAAAAGATGTTTCATGCAAATGGAAACCAAAAACAAGCAGGAGTAGCTATACTTCTATCAGATAAAATATATTTTGAGTGAAGGAAAGTAAAAAATGTTCAAGAAAGTCATTATAAAATAATAAAGAGATCAATTCAACAAGAGGATGTAATAATTCTAATATATACACAGCCTAATTCTAAATATATAATGCTGAGTACTCAGATATATAAAGCAAATACTATTAGATCTAATGGGAGAGAGAGACTCCAAAACAATAATAGTTGGGGACTCTAACACCACACTATCACTAATGGACAGATCCCCCAGACAGAAAATTAACAAAGAAACGCTAGAGTTAATTTCCACTCAGAACCAATTGAACCTAACAGACATTTAAGGAACATTCCATCCAACAGCTGCAGAATAAACATTCTTCTCAGCAGCACATGGAACATTCTCTAAAGTAGACCATATCTTAGGTCACAAAACAATTCTTAACAAATTAAAGAAAAATAAATTATGCTAACTATGTTGTCTGACCACAGTTGAATAAAACTAGGAGTTAATAACAGAAGGAACATTGGAAGTTGTAGAAATAGATGGAATTTAAGCAGCATACTTCTAAACAAAAAAAAATGGGTCAAAGAAAAAATTAAAAAGGAAATTACAAAATTCTTGGAGACAAATAAAAACCAAACAAACTAATAAACACATACATATACACATCAGAATCTATGGGATGCAGCAAAAGCAGCAATAAGAGGGAAATTTATAGCAATAAATGCCTACATCAAAAAAGTAGAAAGACACAATGGAATACTACTCAGCTATAAAAACGAATGAAATACTGCCATTTGCAACAACATGGATGGACCTTGAAAGAATAATATTGAGTGAAACGAGTCAGGCAGAGAAAAAGAAATTCCACATGTTCTCACTCATTGGTGGGAGCTAAAAAAAAAACAAACAAACAAATTAATTCACCCACATACACACACACACACACACAAATACCGGGGGTGGGGTGGGGAAGAAGATATAACAACTATACTTTCATGAAGTTGTTACAACAAGCAAACGGAAAGGACATTCTTCGGGGGGAGGGGAGAGAGGGAGGAAGGAGGGAGGTGTCGGTGATGGGCCATAATAATCATATACAGTGTATATTGACAAAATAAAAATTTAACAAAAAAAAAAAACAAAAAAACAAAAAAGTAGAAAGACTTCAAATAAATAACCTAAAATTACACCTCAAGAAACTAGGAAAACAAGAACAATGAAACTCCACATCAGTAGGAAAGAAATGACAAAGAGTAGAGCAGAAATCAACTAGAGATTAAAAAATCAATATAAAAGATCAATGAAACAGAGTTAGTTTTTCAAAAAGATAAAGAAAATCAATAATATCTAGCTAAATTAATGAAGAAAAAGAGAGAAGACTCAAATAAAATCAGAAATGAAAAAAAGGCATTACAACTGATACCACAGAAATACACAAAATTATGAGACTAACATGAACAACTATATACTAACAAACTGGAAAACCTAGAAGAAAAAAAAATTATTGGACACATACAAGTTACTAAGGTAAGATCATGAAGAATTAGAAAACGTAAACAAACCAATAATGAATAATGAGACTGAAATAGTAATAAAAAGTATCTCAAGAAAGAAATCCCCAGGACCAGATGGCATCATTGCCAAATTCTACCAAACATTTAAAGAAGGACTAATACCAATTCTTCTCAAACTGTTCCAAAAAATTGAAGAGGAGGGAATACTTCCAAAATCATTCTAGAAGACCAGCATTGCCCTCATACCAAAACCTAAAAAGACACAACATGAAATACTATAGACACATAGATGTGAAAATCTTCAACAAAGTACCAGTGAACTGAACCCAGCAGCATATTAAAAAGATCATTCACCATGATCAAGTTGGATTCATGAGGATGAAAGAATGATTCAAAGTACACAAAAATTAATAAATGTGGATGAAGGAAAAAAAATATGATCATTTCAATAGCTTCAGAGAAAGGGTTGGATAAAATTCAACACCCCTTCATGATAAAAAACATTCAACAAATTTGATATAGAAGTCACATACATCAACACACTAAAGACCATATATGACAATCCCACAGCTGATATCATTCTGAATAGATAAAAGTTGAAGGCTTTTCCTCTGACATCTGAAACAAGATAGGATGCCTACTTTCCTGAGTCTTATTTATCATAATACTGGAAGTTCTAGCCAGAGCAATATGGCAAGAGAAAGCAATAAAGTGTATTCAAATTGGGAAGAAATAAGTAAAACTACCCCTGTTTGCAGATGACATGATCATATACATAGAAAACCCTATAGATGCCACCAAAAAATTCCTAGAATGAATAAATAAATTTAAGAAAGTGGCAGTATACAAAATTAACATACAAAAACAATCGCATTTCTATACATCGATATCAAAATATTTGGAAAAAATCAAGAAAGTAATCCATTTACAACACCTACAAAAAAATGAAATAGTTGGGAGTACATTTAACCAAGGAGGTCAAAGATCTGTACAATAAGAATGATAAAACGTTGGTGAAAGAAATCAAAGAAGTCGTATAAATGAAAAGATACTCCATATTCATGGGTTGGAGGAATTAACATCATCAAAATTACCTAAAGAAATCTACAGATTCAACATAACTCCTGTCAAAATATCAATGAGATTCTTCACAGAAATAGAAACGATCTTAAAATTTGTATGAAACTGCAAATGACCCTATACAGCCAAAGCAATCTTAATCAAAAAGACCAAAGTTGGAGCATCACACTACCTAATTCAAAATATGCTATAAAGCTATAGTAACCAAAACAGCATGAATATCAATGTGAAGAATAAAAGACAAAGCTATTAAGCTAATAACAAATACAACAACCATATAACAGATAGGCAATATTAAAAGATATAAATTGAAACAAAAAACTGTCAGAAAGTTGGTGGGGGGATGATGTCAAAGCATAAAGTCGGCTTTGCTTTTTTTCTATTTTCTTAGTGATAAAAGTTAAGTTGTTATTAGTTTGTTATTAGTAACATTTTTTTCTCTAGTTATTAGTTTGTTATTAGTAACATTTTTTTCTCTAGCATTTCATAGTCCTATGGTGATGTGTTTCCCTACCCAGCTGTTCTTACTCCATATCTATCTATTCCTTCCAATTCACTGTCTACTGTTTCCTACCCATTTATTCATCTATCTTTTTTTCTTTCACTTACCAATACAGTACTAGAGACCTTTCATCTTAGACAAATTAATTCTCAAAGATGGCCAATGAAACTGCAACAAAAATAGCAAAAAACAAAGCTAACCCCAAAGTAATAGGTAATCAGTGACTTGAAATATAGTCTCAAGAGAAATGGCCCATAAAATGATTCCAGGGTTGTGGGGTAGATGGATCACAGATAAACTGGCAGGGTTGGGCACTTCCATGTTTGCTGGAAGAGGTCAATTCAAAGCCCTGACCCAGTATTTAGAGAACAAAAAAATAGCAAATGTACAGCCTTGGCTTCCCCAAATTCCGTAGTCTTGGTGCAGGAATGTCATCTTCCAGCAACCAGTTAATTACAGGGTCAAGGGAAGAAATGACAACAGTCCTTTGTTTCAGAACAAGGTTCTGTTGCTGTCAAATGACACCCCACACTTCTTCAAAGGCTGTGGTAAGTTTTGCACAGGTGAGGGCAGCAGAAAGGGGATAGTTGCTTATGAACAACATCTTCTCTGTATCCTCCACATTGACCTTGCCATGAGCAAAGTTTCCCACCACAAAAATGATAGAGTCACCGCTGGGCACCAACTCTTGCACATCACTGATGACTGGGATGGAAAAAGAAGTGCCAGTCTTCAACATCCAACTGAGAGGTGGCTGGGTTCTTAATTACCTTCAATATCTTCTGGGGGCCATCAGCTGCTCAAACACTCAGTTTGCATAAAAGCCATGATGCCACAAAAGTGATCAGAGGTTCTGGGAACTCAAGTCTGGGGTTCACTTCAATCTTCTGCATGTGAATGTAAACCTAGACAGCTTGGTTCAGGGGACTCTGGTGGGCTATGTCTGGTCTCACTTCCTCAGGGTCCTATCCATTCTTCAACAACATAGACTTGTGCTTGTCACAGTTGAGAACTCATATGTCTTCTTTACCTTGACTTGTCTCCAGACTGGCCCCTTCCAGCACCACAATGAGCCTACAGTCTCCCGTTTTGCTTCCTGCCTCAAGTCGGGGCTGCTTGCATGCTAAAGCATCCCAGTACTGTTCCTGCTCCCCACTGTGCCACTCGTGAGGTTGGAATACATCTATGGGCATGGCCATTTTCTATGCCACTCTCTTCTGAGTGTCCTACAGGGCTGTGCATTTATTCCCTGCTCCACATTTCACCTGAAAAAAAGAAGACAGATATCATTGAAAATCTGGCTGTAAAATCCTTGGGAACTACATTATAGAATAACAGAAAAAAATTCAGAAATGTAATCTACCGCCCTCATCTTCTGAAGGAGAAACTGAGGCTCAGAAAGGTTCTATAAGTAGATTGTGAGCACTTCAAAGACAGGGACAGTCTTTCAGTCTTCTATGTAACTAACAGTTACATACTTCCTGACACAAAGTGTATACTCAGGTATGTGCACCTTTGGGTAATATGTACCTGGTATTTAAGGAAAGTGTTAAGATGATGATATACTCACAAACCCACACAAAATACAGTCACAAAAGGAAACTGCAATTCTCCGGCAAAACTTAACTCACCTATAGAATCCCACAAAAGGCAGCTAGGATTCCAGTTGGGTTGTAAGTACCCAGAGGTGTCTGGACCTTCTGGCTGGTACCATTTTGATAAGAGTTGGATGTGGAAATTTAATCACATTGACATTTACCTCTGGGATCAGGAGGGTTTGTGGGATTTTCTGTCTAACAAAGTTCCATTTAGCATATTAATATGGACTTGTTTCTTCACTTATTCTAATGGACCTTTAGAAAAGTCAGTATTAGCTAGGCTGCAGATTATCTATCCAAAGTGCAGAATGGTTTTCTTGTTTATCATTGTGAGACATTCGGAATCTAGCTGGAAAATCTTAACTCAAAGGATCTTAGTTTTTTTTGCCCCTCCCTGCTTTTTTGAGTTGAAAGCCATGTTATAACAATTTGGAATTTTTGGAAGTAATAATATTATTTTACAGTAGTAGTTTTTGCTCATTTCCAACTATGATTTCAAATTCTCTTTTCATACTCAAGGGTACAGTGATGAATGGTACCACCTGTGTAATGGTAGCTTCCGAGTTCCTCAGTAAATGACAATGGAATTTCATGAGGCCTCAGTGCTTGTGGTGGTATAAGAGCCTTGGCAACATTCAGCTCAGCTCCTGCATGCATTTCTAATCCTTACACTGTTGCAGCAACCCTGAGCTGTAAGCATACTCCCTATTTCAAGTTGGAAGGAAGTAAAGTTTCTCTTCCTGCATAACCTAAAAACCTAAACTGGAAGATTCAAGCAGTTTGAGGAAACACTCAAACTTTCAACATTGGGAAGGGAGATTGACCCAACTCTGTTTCTACCTAGAGAATCCTACTCTTTCCCATACAGTTGATCTTTTCCTGTCCCCTTCAGAGCAGGCACAGAACACATTTAATAAGGGCAGCTCTTTTCTTTAATTTGAGGAAAAGAACTGCCCGAGTCTAAGGGTTTTCAGATAAAGTTGCTGCAAAATCCTATTCAGGAAAATGGCCCTACTGAGGCATCTTTCCAGCATAGGAATCATCACACACTCTGTCAGCAGCCACCTGCATATTGGAGGCAGCCAGGGTGGCAGCAGGGAATGATACAGCAGATATGCACAAGACTTCATTCTGGATCCTTACCCAGAGGTAGCAAACTGGCAGCCTGCTAGCTGGACCTGGCATCAGCATTGTTAATCTGGCTCTCACACAGTGGCTCCACACAGTATTTTACATTTGAATTATCTCATTAAAAAAATGGGAAGGTTTCATGTAAATGTCTAAATTTCCAAATTCCCTTGAAAAACACTTGGGAAATACTTGGTCCTTATCCTCCTATTTGCAAAATGGCTACAAAAGAGCAGTTTTTGCCTCCATTTATAGGAGCCCAGTGTGATATTGTGATTTATAATAAGAAATATAGATATTTTAGTCTTTGTCCCCAGTTCCTGACACAGACCTCCTAATCCCTTGGAATTTCCTTAGTGACAGGAGCATCTTTTGTTCTAATGAGGTGATGTTTGGTGGGCTTCTAGATGGGGGCTAGTCACCAGAAAGACCAAGCACGCTTAGAAGCTTGAAACTTTTAGCCACACCCCACATCTTCCAGGAAAAAGAGAGGGGCTAAAGATTAAGTTAGTAATAGTTCATGCTTATGTGATAAAGCCTCCATAAAACTCCGTGAACTATGGGGTTAAGAGAACTTCCAGGTTAGTGAACAAAAATGCATCTATATTCCAGACGGGTGGCATACCCCAACTCCATGTTGACAGAAGTTTCTGCACTCAGGACTCTTCTAAACCTCACTCTGTGTATGTTTTCATCTGGCTGTTATTTTGTATTTTTAAAAATATGCCTTTTGAAAACGGACACATAGACCAAAGGAACAGAATAGAGAGCCCAGAAATAAACCCAAGCATATATAGTCAACTAATTTTCAAAGGCCACCAAGAAGACACAGTGGAGAAAATTGAATATCCACATGCAAAAGACTGAAACCAGACCCTAATTGCTATGATTTAAATGTTTCCTCCGATGTTCGTATTGAAACTTGATCCCCATAACAGTGCTAAGAGGGCAGGAAATCTGACTATAGTATTTGAAAGCTGAGGCCTTTGGGAGGTGATTTGGCATAGTCGTCATGAATGGATTAATCAATTTATGGATTAATAGGTTAACCGTTTAATGGGTTATCAGGTAGCAGACTGGTGGCTTTATAAGGAGTGGATGAGAGCATGTGAACACTCAGCCCTCTCGCCATGTGATTCCACATACCACCTCAGGACTCTGCAGAATCCCCAGAAAAAGAAGGCCCTCACCAGATAAATTCCCTCAGCCTTGAATTTCTCAGCTTCCAAAACTGTAAGAAATAAATTTATTTTCTTTATGAATTACCCAGGTTCAGGTATTCTGTTAAAAGTGACAGAAAACAGACTAATATCACCATACAGAAAAATAAACAAGTAAGATGATGTCAAAATAAAAAGCTTCTGCACAGCAAAGGAAACAGTAAATAAAGTAAAAATGTAGCCTGTATATTGGGAGAAAGCATTTGCAAATAAAATATTTGATAAAGGGTTAATTTTGAAAATTAACAAGGAATTTACATAATTTATTAAAATATATAAGGAATTTATATAATTTATCTAATTTATTAGCCAAAAAAAAAAAATACCTGATTAAAAGTGTGCATAAGAAGTGAATGGGCATTTTTCCAAAGAAGATATAAAAACAGCTAACAAGTATATGATAAGGTGCTCAACATTACTAATCATCAGAAATATACATATCAAAACCGAAATGTGATATTACCTCACACCTGTTAGGATGGCTATTACCAGAAAGACGAGAGATAAGTGTTAGTGAGGGTAAAAATTAAAAATAGAACTATCATATGACCCAGAAATCCCTCTACTGGGTATATATCCAAAGTAAATGAAATCAGCATGTTGTAGAGATACCTGCACTTCTGTGTTCATTGCAGCAATATTCACAATAGCCAAGATACGAGAAAGCATAGTGTCCATCTGTATTTGTAATTTGTAAGAAAATGAAATTTATTGCTTACAGTTTCAGAGGCTGGGAAGTCCAAAATCTAGGGAGCACATCTGGTGAGGGTTTTCTTTTGTGGTGGCTTTACAGCAGTGCAGGGGTCTCACATGGTGGAAAATAGCAGAGTAGAGAAAAAGAGACTCTCATGTGCTCTCCTTTTAAAACTCTCAGAAACATGCCCCTTACTAACATTACTAATCCATTCATGACAACATGGTCCTACAATCTTATCACATCTTCAAGGCCCCACCTTTTAATCACCACAAGAGGATTTCCCACTCTCTCAACACTGTCACAGTGAGGGCCAAGTTTCTAATTCCTGGAACTATGGGGGACACAATTTAAGCTTCAGTGAGTTTGGAGAGCCATTCAGTCCACAGCACCATCTACATCGATAGACAAATGGGCAAATAAAATGTGATACACACACACACACACACACACACATGTATGTATCTTAAAGAAAGAGATACTGTCATTTATGATAACATGGATGAATATGGAAGACATTATGCTAAGTGAAATAAGTCGGACACAGAAAAATACTGCATGATTTCACTTCCACGTGGAATCTAAAATAAGCCAAATACATAGAAACAGAGAATAGAATGTGGGTTACCAGGAGCGGGGTGGGGAAAACCATGGATTAGGTCAGGGGGTACAAAGTTGCAGTTATGTAGGTCTAAAGATCTAAAGTGCAGCATGCGTACGAGGACTATAGTTAACAACAGTTTATTGTATACTGAAAAATTTGCTAATGGAGTGAATTTTGGGTGCTGTTACCACAAAAAGCCCAAGAAAACCAAAAAATGAAGGTTCTGATGTGAAATGATTGGTATGTTAATTTGCTTGACTATAACAATTTCACTATGTATATGTATATCAAAACATCATGTTGTACACTTTATACAATAAAAATGAATAAAATGTTAAGAAATGTTAAAAAAAGAATAATATTAATTGTTCCAGCTTCAAAAACATCATGTGTAATAAATCACCAATTGTAAGTAAATTGTTTTCTGGGTTCCATGAGACACTCTAGAAAATCAAACCTGAGAAGGAAGTTGTGGGACCTTTCAATTTGCAGCTGTGTGTAACCTGGGAACCTACTACTTATGATTTTTATCTATTGTGTCGGGCAGTTTTGTGGTAAAAACCGTTTAGCCTGTGGGATCTCCACTAACTTAGTGTTAGAATTTAATTGAATCGTAGGACACCCAATGGGTGTCTGTTGGGTAATTGCTTGATGGGAAAAACACCCCAGCTGGTCATAGAAGTGTTCAATGTTAAGAGTTGAGAAGACAGTAGTAAAAAAGTTTGTCCTATCACACACCCAGTGACCCTCAGTTTGCCACAATTGCTTATATTCTTTATTTTTCCCTAAACTGAAGTCTTACCAACAGTTTCCAAAGGGCATTTTATTCCAATTCAGTTATTTAAGTTCCCTGCATGGGCCATATAAACATTGGAGTTTATTGAGCAGGACTAAACCTTCTGACTCTCCTTGTAGGGAATAGGGCTGAAAAGATCTTCCTAAGGGAATAGGTCGATTATTCTTTTTCTTCTGAATTCAGATGTCATTGGGAGTCACCTGATTAAATATAATGATCATAACTTTTCTCAGTGGAGAGCACTTCATTGTTTAAATTTTCAAGCAACTCTATAGGCTGTCAGAAAAATTAATGAAGACAAAAATCTCTGTTTTATGTTCAGTTAATGCATTCAGTAAATACTCATTCAACAAGTATTCATTGCATGTAATTAGTAAAGATTTTCCAGTGTCCAGGTAAAGAAATAGAACTTTGCCAGCTGCTTTAGAAGTCCTTCCTGGTTCTTTCCCAATCTCAATACCTTCTCTTTCTCTCCCAATAAAGTACTCACTAACATGATTTTTCTAGTAATCCTCTTTTTGCATTACTTTACATTTTATCACTCACACATCTCTAGATATTGTTGATTAGTCTTTTTCTTTAAAATTGATTTGATATAACTTTTAAGTATCTGTTAATCTACTAGGTCTCCCTCTAATACTTCCTTTTTCTTACAGTTCATCTGTTGAAGAACCAAGGACATTTGACCTTTATACTCTCCCACAGTCTGGATTTTGCTGATTGTACAGCTGTGGTGTAATTTAACATGTTCCTCTGTCCTCTGTTTTCCTGCACATTGACTCCTGAATCCAGACCTTATAATAATAATCAGACCTTATTTTATCTCTATGTTTTTTGTTTGGTTCCTTTATGCTTTGTGTTCTTTCATCAGGAGGCACATTAGCTGGTTTCTCTACTTGTGAGATATACAAAGCTGTTGATGCTTGTATTAGTTATCCATTGCTGCATAACAACTTATCACAAACTTAGTAGCTTAAAAAGATCCCCATCCATTTATTAGCTCACAGTTCTCTATGGCAGAAGTCTGGCACAGCATGACTGGGTTCTCTGTTCAGGGTATCACAAGACTGAAGTCAAGTTAGTTGGGCTGAATTTTTATCTCAGAGCTGGGGTGAGAACCCACGTCCATGCTCATTCAGGTTGTTGGTAGGTTTCAGCTCCATGTATCTTGTTGCTGGTTGTTGTCCAAGGTGGTTCCTAGTTCCTAAAGCTCATTCTGAGATATTCCATGTGGTCCCCTTTTCAGAAACAGAGAACCTCCCTTGCATTGAACCACTCTCATATTCCAAACTTTTCTGGCTCCCTGTTGTTACTCCAGATGAAGAGAACTCTTGAATTCTAAGGAGTTCATTTGACTGGGTTAGGTTTACTTAGACAATCTCCTACCTTAAAACCACTGATTAGTAACCTTAATTGCATCTGCAGAAGCTCTGTTGCCATGTAATGCAACATAATCAATGAGTAACACCAGAGGCAGAGAGCATGGGGGCTGTGTTAGAATTCTGCCTACTACTATGTTCAATACCTACACTACTCATTTATAGGGGATAACAAAAGATGATATCCCAGTTATGTAATTTGTTTCATTTGTAAGTTGGGACACGCTTAAAAAGAGATATTCCTCTCTATTACTAATTGGTTATCTAGTGTTAATTAATATAGGAAAGGTAGAATAAATGCTTGATTCTTTCACTTTACTTACTAGTTTTTAATATAATAAACTGACTCCTTAAAATCCTCTTAAGGTGAGCAATTTTTATAATATTGTTATGAATTCATGGATTTAAACATATTTGATGGATTTTAATTAAGTATAGTTATTATCCTTTCTGAAGTTTCAAATTGTCCCATCTTTGTCCAATGAAATCTTCAAGTTAGCTCCTAAACACTATTGTTGTATTCTGTAGTCTTTGATTGCTTCCTTGCTGTCTGTCATGATATGATGTTTGAGGCTTAACTTGTTCATTTCCTCCGACAGATATGTGAAGAGTACTTTTTACTATCAAAGTATTTTGCAGACCTCTACTTAAGAGCACTTACACATTTAGTTTCTGTTGATTGGACTACATGCTAATTTTAAAGAGTCTTCTGTGAATTTGGTAAAGTCTGCTATGAATTTGATAGTCTGCTGTGAATTTGCTCTGACTTCAAAGCCTGTCATTTCTCTTAAGTCACACACAATTTAAATGGATTTGTAGTTTATTAACCACAATTACATATGCATATATTTGAAAAAAATAGCTTTCCATATATACAATACATATTATTTATTCAGTCAATTCACAGTGATTGAGGCACATTTTTATTTGCAATCCATAGCTTACACACACTGAACTACAAAGAGACCATTTCCCAAGTTGAGCAATCTCCACCCCAATGGCTGAAATCTGAATAAAGAAAGCACAATTGGAGGAAATATTAGCTCTCTATTACTTACTCAAAGTTCTTTGTCATTCCTTTCCTTATTTGGACCTTGTAAAGTGAAGTAAGTGGACCCTTCACTACCTGACAGATTATGAAACTGGCAACTATACAATATTTCAAATAACATTTTTCTTATGAATAATTAATCTATAAATTTATTTTGTAAAAAAGTTTGAGAGTTCATAGAATAAAAATTACCCACACTGTATAACTCATTAAAACAACCAAACTGTCAATAATTTGAAATGGTTCTATTTTTGGAGTATGTGTTTGTGTGTACCTGCACACATATAAACACGCATGAGCTGTAAGCTAGATCCTAATGTATTTACAATTTGTTTTGTTTTTTATTTTCCTTTTTTTTTTTTGTCTTTTTTCGTGTCTGGCAACCCTCAGTGTCGCGCCCGTACTGGACCGGGACTGGCAACGGGATCGCAACCCTCGGTGTTGCACCCGCCCCTCGCTCAGCCAGTGAGCGGGAACCGGTCTGTATGTGGGATCCGAACCCTCGGCGGGAGCGCTGCTGCTCTCAAAAGCGGCGCACTGTAGCAGTGTGCCACTGGGCCGGCCCTACAATTTGTTTTTTAACTTAACATAATATAAACATTTCTCATGTTTATGTAATTTAACATTCAATAAAAAACATGAGCTTTTAAAGATTGCATAATATGCTTGCTACTCTCTTACTGTTAAACATCAGGGTTGAGTCCCATTAGGGCTATTGTAAGTAACACACATTTGTGAATATAGTTTTGTCCAGTCCTGATTATTTTCTTAGAACACATTCCCTTATGTATATGTATGGATCAATAGTACAAAAAAAATTCGTTATTCTTTATACAAGTTGCCTTTTATGGATAGAGTATATTGTAGGCTCACCAATGGTACATGGATATCTAACATAGTGCATGAATGCCTTTCATATGTTGTTAATATTTGCATGCTTTTAAGTTCATAGAATGCCTTCTTGTGTCTTACCTCATTTAATCCTCCATGCCAATCGGTGAAGTTTATCATCTCCATTTGACATATTAGGAATCCAAGGCACTACAAAATTAAATGATTTACCCAAGGCTTCTGCTACTAAGTAGTGTGGCGGGAGACTGACTTTGAAGCCTGTCATTTCTCAAGACACACTGCCAAATGAGAAAACCTGTAGTATAAAGAGTTCATGGTTTTTCTAACATAAGAGATCTGGTTAGAAATCTGGTATAAGCACCTAGATCTATGTCATCTAAGACTATCTCTCTCTCCCCTTTACTCCCTTCACCCCCGTTTAATTAACTTCTATCTCCTATGGATTCATTGACTCTTTATGCTACTCTATGACTGATTGAAAAAACCTCTTTGTGTGTTTGTATGTGTATAGTTTACTTTAGAAGATCAGTCTTGAAGCATTGAAATTTTGAAACTAAATCTATTTATGTTTGTTCTAAGGCATTACCAGTCCAGAATCATTAGGGTGGTTCCTTCTAGTTGCCATTAGCTTGATTATTATTTATTCAGACTTTTGCAAAAATTGACTCATGTACACCCTTCTCTCTCTTTCTTTATTACCTGCCCCACCACCAACAGTTTTTCCTGAAAAATAAATCCCATTATTTGTTGGCAGTTATCTTGTAATGGGGAATTTAGCACAACAATGAGATGTAGTCTGTGCAAAATTATCTGACCTTGATGCTTTTTATTCAGTTCATACCTATGTTAACTGACCTAGACAATACCAAAAATACCTGTGCAGGCTCTGTTGCTGAGGCTGGGGAAAATGGCTATGACAAGGAAAACCCACTTTCACCGTGCTAGGTGCTTTATTATTTAGCAAAGACTAGTTTTTCCTTATGCAAAAAACACTGGGAAAACATATGTAAATGGTTTTATCATCTCTTCTAATTGGGTAGATATGCCTAAGCAGGAGCATAAGGCAGGGGAAAGATCTGGAGAAGCTCATTTCCTGAAATGGAATACTGTGTGGATTTGGCCCCATAGCCCAGGGGGTAGTTGAGATTGTTGTGTATTGTTCTTGGATGCCTCTGAAGTGAAGGCCAGAAGGAAAGAATTCAGAGACCTTGAAATGGAAAGGTTGGTGTTACTCATCCTCTGCTGACTATCTTCAAAGTCAACAGAATCAAACAGCTGGAGTTGAGAGAAGTCATAAGATTAGGACACTCTTGACTTCCCTGTTGATTTTTATTTTAGCTGCTTTATTATAATTTTGTTATTACCAAGATCACCTATGTTAATGAATCTTAGTCCTTTCAACATTTGCAAATGCCGCTTTGAGAATCCCTTTTTAGTGGGAGGGGTGGGGTGAGTTGAGAATCTTGTCTCCGCCTAGTCTTTTAGCAAACATTTGGATCCCATTTTATTTTTGGACCCTATGCTTCTAATTTTCAGAGATTATCTTCTTTTTGGTATGCACTTTTGACTGCAAAAAAGTAGCTTGGTCCAATATTTCCCACCCTAAATCAAATTTTTGAGAACCATAAATAGGCCATTAAAAACTTTATACTTTTCCAGTGAGATTAGATGGGAATGTTCCAATAAGTTCACACCATTGTTTTAACATTTCTGAGTGATCACAAAAATAAGCCAAAAATCATACAATCAACCACCAAGATGAGTAAGACCTACAATAACAAGCAAAACAGTTTAAAGCTGATACAAACTTCTTTTAGAAATAATTGAGCTATCATTCCCAGGAGTGCCATGTATATGGTAATATTTCTCAAAAATACAGGATTGTATTCCTTCTCATAATTCTTTCTATAGTTACTGATCTTCCTTGCCACTACCTCAACTATGAAACATGTCGATTATTCCCTCATGCAACCATCAGTCCTTGCTCAGGTCCATACATTTTTGGCTACTCTAATAGCTACAGATAATGAGTTTTAGTGTTGAGAAATCATTGGAGAAGCACGGCAGTAACTTGGTTGGATTAATATAGGGTATATATAGCTCAAAGATAATTATGTGATTATTATTTATTTTTCAGATATGATGAGAATAGAATTGTAGTAAAAGTAAATTAAATATGTATCTTGGATAAATCTATATGGGCGAAAAAGAAATCTATTCTGTATGTGTGAGTGTCACTTACTCTCGGTAACAGATATTTGTATTAAGGAGTGAAGATCATTTTGTAATCCATCTCAGCTGTAAGGAATGTCTGGTAAGGGAAAAAATACTTAAGAATGTACATAGAAGAGAATCCCAGATCAGAAGTGGCGCTTCATAGTCCTTATTTTCTTGGGAATTTATAAAGCTGATTCCCTTTTGATCTTTAATATGGTAAGGAAATATTACTGAGATTGCTAAAGTCCATGTCTGACAAACCATCTTAATATTTTGAAACAGTAAATGACACTGGGTTTCAAAGAGGCAGAAATCTAAGTGACACACATGTGACTTAGGGCAGTTTGTATGTAGTTATATGTGTCTCTTTGTGTGTTTCTGGTTGGAGATGATGCTGAATCTATGGGTCATGGTCCATAGCAAACTGTCAGTGCAGGGAATTTCTAATCTTTAGGCCTGGAATAAAAACAATTTTGGCTGACATATACTGGAAGAGGGATGATTAATGGAATTGGAACTAATTTGAAGAAATGTCTCCTTTAAAAACAAAAAAAGATAATCTATAATCTACATGTGGTATTATTGGCAAGTTGCTTACATGATGATTTTTCACAGAGTTTTTCCCACATGGGTTACCTGAAAAGACAAAACAATAGAAAGAGAGTACTGGCTTGCTCTGAGCACATGCTGGATATGGTGATATATTCTAAAACAACACAAAAATTTTTTGTGATTGTATTTATTATATGATACTGGTATAAAAATGGATCAGTTTATTCAAGTATGAATTCCAGAAACAGAATTAACTTGGTATATGTCAAGGAACAGTTAAAAGAAGGAGAACATAAGAATTATCCATTAAATGGTGCTCTGATAGAACAGCAATTTGGAAAATGAGAAGTTATGTGAAAGATTTTTGGATTGATGATCAAGGATTGAACACCTTTACCTTCACTCTTTCCTGAAACCCTACTAAAATGGCACTGAAAGACTTTCTAAGCATAAAAACACAAAAGCATAGAGAAAATGAGAAATGGCAATAGCAAGGAATTTTTGGAAAATGGAAAGCAAAAGATGGGTGCTCACACACTTAGCTGACCTGAGAAAAAGGAATCATAAATCAGCAGTGGAGAAAGTTGAGCAGCTACTCAATCTTTACCACAGACCTCCCAGGAGGCTCAGAAATTGTCAGCACCAGGTAGCTCTGGAGTGGAGAGGATGGAGTGTATGAAGAGGTTGTTGAAAACAGGAAGTTGGATTAAATTCTGCTCTAAAACTCAGTTAAATCACCAGATCCCCTCCTCTCCTCTGTGCAGCTGGAAGACTTTTCATCCCTCACCCTGGCAGAAGACTGAACGTTTATTCTCTAGAGCAGCGAAGCTGAGTGTCTCTGGATTGGGAATATCAAGCACATTTTGAAGAAAAGGAAATCGCCCTGCCAATTGGGAAATATCATCAAAGTTTGCATACTGAATGTTGGGTGCTCCTGTACCCTAGACTCTCTACCAGAGTCTTCTTCTACTCGGCTCTCAGAACACTGGAAGTCTGACTTGTATTTTCCTTTAAGAGACTGAAAGATTATTCTATGCGGAACTTAAACGGTCAACAAGGAAAGACTAAAGACACACATCAGCGTTTTCTTCAGTGAAAATGCCCAGTCTGACCACCCCTTAAAGTGAAGCTCAAAGTTGAAAGCAGACATGGTGCTCAATAGTTCCAATCAGTCATTAGAGATCCACTCTCAAACACTGGTAGACAACCAAAGATCCTAAGTATTTTTAGCAAAACCTCCAACTTAGAAGTTAAAGACTGAAAGAAATAAATGGGAAGCAACAGTGTGAGTGCAACAGATTATGCAGGGAGATAATAATATTTTGAACATCATTATATCCCAAATAGCTAAGAGAAAATATTGTATCAATAAAATAAGAATTATATGCCACAAAAAGGGGTAGAACAACTCCAAGAAAGAGGTCTTGAAAATGAAAAGTATGAAATAGGTAAAAGAGTTGGAAGCTTTAGAAGCTAGTGATGAGAAATTTTCTCAGAAAGTAAAACAAACATAGACGGGAGGAACAAAAGAAAAAATAATATTAGAGGATTATATTGGGAGGGCCAGGACTAAAGTTATAGTTTTAAATAGACAAAACATGAAAAATGGAAGAGAAAATCATCAAGAAATAGTTCAAATATCGACCAGAATTTTAAAAGCTGAGTTGCATATTAAAAGTTATAGCAAGTGCCTGGCATATTGGATTACGATAGACCCACATCATGTCATTTCAGAATGTCAATGGCCAAGAAAAGATTCTGAGGCTTCTAGAGAAAGAAAAAATCAGATGTACCAAAGATTATGAATAAGGAGAATCGCTTTGGACTCTGCAGAAACAGCAATGCCTTAAAAACTTTTAGGGAAAGACCCTCAACATTTACAGGGAAAATGTTTTCAACCTAGAATTTGTACTCAAGCTGTCAATTAAATGTGAGAGCAGAATAAAGACATTTTGGGACAGTCAACATCACCAAAAATTTACCTCCTACTCACCCTTTTTCAAAAAGTTACTTTAGGATGTACCTTACCAAATGAGGAGATAAAAGTAAGAAAGAAGAAGGCTCAGGATCTGGGAAACGGGATCTCACTGGAGCAAGTGACAAAATAAACACCCTTGATGATGGGGGTAGCAGAGATTTCTGGTATTCAGTAAATACACTTTTTTCTCCTGTTAGGTACATAGTTAGACTGAATCCCTAGACTCCCCTGTATTTAAGTGTGGCCTCAGGACCCAGTCTTATATATAGAATGGATTATGCTACTTCCAGGCTACTGTTTTCAAAAAGTGAGCATGCCTCTTCTGGCTCCCCTTAAAACAGCTGGGTGCAGATGATGACAAAGCCCCAACAGATGGTAAATTCACAAGATTAAGAAAACACTGAATTCCTAAATCACCACATGGAGAAGAGGCCCCACTCACCAAGGGTCACCATCTTGGATGGTTGCATGAACAAGAAATAGGTTTTAGTCTAAGAGTCTGTTTATCACTGCAGCCTACCCTAACTATAGGGGTGGTGAAAAGATATGCTAGGATAAAAACTGCAACAGGAGGAAGAGCAAGCAGTCTAGATTAGAGCAAGTTAGAAGCTCTGGAAGAAAAGTTTTCCAAGAAGATGAAACTGATAGAAAACTGGATGTATTTGAACACTGGGGAAAAGTTTGGGAATAAATTACTCAAAGTAACACAGGAAAATAAAAGTAAACAAAGTATCCATTGAATCTACAGAGGACAAAATTTATGCATGATAAGAAAAGTAATTGTAGCTCACTGATGGCTCAGTTGTTAATAGCATTTACACGATCTTAATAGATTGGTCTAAGCAGTGTGAAACTATAACTACTGGGTGAATGGAGGCCTGGAGGTATGCACATGTACACTAATGTGGAATGAAGAAAGAAAAGTAAGGCTAAACCTCCCATCTTGAGGAATCCATAGACAGTTAGGAAAAGATGATTAGAGAGCTAATACTGACAGATCCAAACAAAGAAACAGAAAGTCCTTTAAAAAAAATCCCAGTGAGATCAAAAATAGAGCTATAACATCATAGAAATCAGAGTGAAACAGGAAGCAGATAGAAAGGTGTGTGTGTGGGGGGGTATTCTGCTTTGCAGCTGCAGAAGAAACCAAAGAGAAAAACATCTATATAACGCAACACTAAAATTAAAGAAAAACAGAACTGAAAAATACTTTATCAATTATGAAACACGTTGACTTTTTTATAAAATAGCTTATTCAAATACATAACTATCTAGACCTCAGTAGATGAATGAAAAAATTATGTGACAGAAAATGAAATTGGGTGGGCCGGCCCGGTGGCGCACTGCTACAGTGCGCCGCTTGGGAGCGTGGCGGTGCTCCCGCTGAGGGTTCGGATCCCACATACAGACCGGTTCCCGCTCACTGGCTGAGCAAGGTGCGGGCGCAGCACCGAGGGTTGCGATCCCATTGCCGGTCCCGGTCTGGTACGGGCGCGACACTGAGGGTTGCGATCCGTTGCCGGACACAAAAAAAGACAAAAAGGAAAAAAAAAAGAAAGAAAATGAAATTGGATAATGATTGAAAAAATAAAATTTGTAACTAAATATCCTTGGAATTGTGATAAGCTTGTGTTGTACAGGTAGACGTCACTAGCCTCAATGCGATTTCTTATGTTCTACTTGAGAAGAAGATAATTAATAGCAGTAACCATGTGGAATCTTCAGATTCTTTGACAAAGTATCAGAGACCTAAGAATTTATCCTAACTATGTAATCAACCAAAGAAAAAAAGTCACGCATAGTAGAATGGTGAAATAAATTATTATTTCTCAACCCTACAGAATAGCAGCCTAATTATAAAAACCATGCCATAATTTAATCAGATTATTATACAATAAATACAAAAATGCATAATACAGTAATTGTGAATGTTATGAAAAATGCAAATGCATATGGACACAATCTTAAAAATTCACAAAATTCACAAATTTAAGTCAATGACTTTAGGGTGCTGGTGTGTGGAATGATGTTGTTTATCTTTAAAATTTTCTTTAATGTTACAAATGAGATTTGAAGTTCTAGTGTTATCTATAAACTTTTAGTCAGTTAATTTAGACAAAGCACCTATATTTTGGAGCCTCGTTTTTTTTCATCTGAGAATAACAATGAAAATAACATGTGCTCACCTACCTCAGAGCATTTGCATGAAAAATCCAATGCTATAATATATTTGAAAACACTTGGTAAATGTAAAGCACTTTATTAATATGCAGAGTTTTTGTTGTTATTATCATCAGTACTATTGAGAACACTGCTTTGGCAGGATTATTCCTTCTCTGAACCACAGACAGAGCTTTATCTTCCTGCCTCCATATGCGACACATTAGAGGTTACTTGAGATCAAGGTCAGTTTTTAACTTTGGCTCTTTAGAGAAGCAGTGGAATAAACCAAAGATCAATGTTAATATTTTCCAAGAAAATCATCCAAAAGGAATACCCAGAGAGAGATGGAAAGCATTCCAAGGACCCCACAGGAAGAACAAGTCTTCGTCTGAGAGTTCTGAGCTGCTCTAACAATGTGGTCTTAGTCACTGTTCATCTCTCCATTGGAAAGGACTATTTCCTTCGTCAACTCTCATTACATGTCAGTGTCTTTTAGGGGCTCAATCAGAAAAGCTTAATCGTGTGACTTCAACTTAAAAGGAGGATAACATTTAGGCCCAACCATTTCAGACAGACCAAGATCAAATTTGAGTTCTTTTCACATAATTAAAAATATGGATTAATAATGTTTCAACTTCGGAATCTCCCTGAGTCCAGCAATTAACATTTAGGGATCATTGTTTGGGAATATTCTTGTGAGAGAATTGTAGGTTGGTCTTTGACTATTGAAATTGAACATGGGAAGGTCAGAGATAACCTTAATTGCTGTTTTCATGGTATTGTGTCGTGAGTAGAAAAAGTAGTGTGAAAATGTGTGCTGAAGATGTTCAGTCATTATTTCCAAAGAATGTAATTTATTGTAGGATGAGTTTTTCTAATAGCTTTTTCACTTACCATCTCTATGTCTCCTTCAGTAATATGTTCATGTCTTTTGCTTATTAAATAGTTAGATTATTTGTTGCTTTACTGTTGAATTTTTGAATATATAAAATTCTAGAACTAACTGTCAGATATGTGGTCTGCAAATATTTTATGCCAATTTTGCTAGAGGTTTATCAATTTTGTTGATTTTTTTTGTAGTATCAGTTTTTGCTGTCATTGATTTTTTTTCTGTTTTTTCATTTCTACTTTAATTGATTTCAGTTCTTATTTTTATTATTTTCTTCTTTTTGCTTACTTAATTTTACTTCTCTTCTAGTTTTTTGAGATACAAATGTATATTATTAATTTAATTCTTTCCTCCTTTTTAATGGAAGCATTCCAGACTACAAATTTCTGTGTCAGCACCACTTTAGCTGCATTCCACAAATTTTATGTTTTATTTTCATTTTACTTAATTCTTTGTATTTTTAACTGTTATTTTAGACTTTATCTTTGACCCATGGACTGTTTTGAAGTGTTTCTTACAATTTCCAAGTGTTTGAAGCTTTTCCTGTCATCTTTCTGTTGATGTTTTTTAGTTTGAGTCAATTATGGCCAGAGAAAATGTTCTATAGAATTTCAGTTCTTCTAAATTAGTTAATCTTTGCTTTGTGACTGAGGATATGGTCTATCTTGATGAATGTTCCATGAGTGCTTGAGAACAATGTATATTCTGCTGTTGTTGGGTGGAGTATTCTAGAGACATCTTTTTTGGGGGGTGGAGGGTGGCCCCTGACTGGTACAGAGATTGAATCCTGGACCTCAGTGTTATCAGCACCATGTTCTAACAAAATGAGCTAACCATCCAGCTCTTGGGTGGAGTGTTCTATAAATGCCATTTACATCCTATTAATTGATGGTCTTTTTCAATTATTCTAAATCATTGCTAATTTTCTTTCTAATAGTTTTATCTATGAATTGCTGAGAGTAGAGTGCTGGAGACCCAAACACAGCTGTGGATTTATCTCTTTCTTCTTTCAGCTCTATCAGGTTTTGCTTTATGTTATGTATAGATAGCTTCCTGCATTGTAAAAATGGATTGCCACAAATTTAGTGGTTTAATACAACACATATTTATTATGTTATAGCTCTGCAGGTCAAAAGTCTAAGATGGCTCTCACTGGGCAAAAATTAAGGGGTCAGCAAAGCTGTGTTTTTTTCTGCGGTCTCTACGGGAGAAGCCATTTCCTTGATCATTCAGATTGTTGTCAGAATTCAGGTCCTTATGGCTGTAGTTCTGAGGACCAATGTACTCTCTGGTTGTCAAATGAGTGCCATCCCCAGCTTTACAAGCTGTCTGCAGTCCTTGGCTCATGGCTCTGTTCCTCCAGTTTCAAAGCCAGCAATGGCACATCAAGTGCCTTTTATGCTTTGAATTTCTCTTGCCTCTTCTTCAGTTGTCACAAGTCTCCAACACATTCTTTTGCCTTCCCATTACATTTTTAAGGGCGCATGTTGTTACATCAGACCCACCTGGATAATCCAGGATAACTTATCTCCCTATTTGAAGGTCAAATAATTAACAACCTTAATTCTATCTGCAACCTTAGTTCTTTTTTGCTATATAACATGTTATATTCGCAGGCTCCAGAGATTACAGTGTGCATGTTTGGTGGTGATGGGGATTATTCAGCTTACCACAATGTATTCTGAAGCTTTGTTATTTTGTGCAGACACAATTAAGAACACAATGTCTTCCATGTGGATTGATCATTAAAATAGTCCTCTTTTTACCAAGTAATTTTTTTCATTCTGAAATCTACTGTATATGGTATTAATATAGCCAATCTTGTTTTTTGAAAATTAATTTTAGTGTGATGTATTTTTTTGTTTTTTATCTTCAACCTACCTATGTCATTAAACTAGTATGGCCATTTAAGGAGCATTTCAAAAATGTCAGATTTAAAAACAATGACTAATACAACTCTTTTAAACAATCTGAAACTCACTTCTGTAAAATTATTATCTTTCTAGAAAAATTAAATTAATAAGTAATGGAATAAACAGATTATAGGATTATAGGATTTTATTTTATAGGATTTTGTGTAAATGTATGTGGGTGAAACAGAAAGAGAGAGAGAAATTGGTTTTATCTGTGAGATAGATGGTTAAATAAAAAGAAAATAAGAAAATGATGTTAGTAAATATTAAATGATTGGCACAAAACAATATGGCAATTGATTGCCTCAAAATTTCCATAAGTCTTTCTATTCCAAAAAAACCATAGTTGGATTTCCCATGAATGGTGATTTCCATATGAAGAGACCCCGAGGATTTGTGCTTGTTCTTTATTGGTGATGTTGGTGATGATGACGACGATGAAAATGATGATGCAGGAGGACAAATGGAGGGGGAGAGGAAAGAGGGTAATGGGAGGGGAGATAATTTAATCCATGTCAGTTGTTGAGTGCCTAGTGTTTGGATTTGTTTTTTTTCTGATGTTGAATGTAGGGTCACTTCTTCCTTCCCCCTTCTATTATCTGTTATTTAGTTTTGTTCTGTTTGTGTGTCCTTATGTCATGCACCAGCAATATGAGAGATGGCCCATTTTTCTGCACTTGGTCAGACTGCATACTCTTTAAATTATTGGTTAACATTTATAGGTGTGATAAGGTGTATTGTTAATATATCAGTTTTTATTGCTAGTGAGTTTTGCATCTTTCTTTTATAAATTATATTTAGGATCAGAATAAATCAGAATTGAGGATCAAATTATTATGGATAAAGAGTGCTTTCCTCATTTTTGATATTTTGTGTGATTCAATGAGTTTTTATTGGAGTTTTGGATAAGCTTAGGTGGCGATTAATTTTTATCTGTGCTTGCTTTCTCTGCTCAGACAAGAACTCCGAGAAGCTGGGTCGTATGCCTTTGGTTTGGGGACTCAGGTGGTTTTATTTTGAGAAGACATGAGGATCAGCATTTCTGGAACTAACTACTTGTACACACAAAGCCCTGCCCTAGCTTCATCTTTGAACCTGGGTTCCTCGAAGACCCAACTTACTATTTGTTTGAGCTTACGATGCCCACTGGGAGAGTGAGGCACTGTTCAGCCAAGCAGCCTGGAAGAGTCTGTCCTTCCCCAAACAACATACAGTCAGAATTTTTCCATGAGAAGGCTAGTTTGAGTGTTTGATCAGCAAAATGCCATGGCGAGGTGAGCTCGTCTGATTAGACTTGATCATTAAGGCCTAATCTTTCTATATGGGAAACATCACAAAGAAGATTCTCCATCATGAACTCAATGGGCTCAACTGGGCTCTTGGGGAGAGGGACATTTATTGGAAGAAATGCTATTAGAATGTATCGCATATTAGGTGGACATTTAATTTAATGCAATATTTCTGTCATCTCTACAATAACTATTCTACGTCTGAATGTACTCTTCATTAAATGCATCAGTTTAGGAACACCATGACCATGGCCAATAACATGTCACCCCATATATAACCATGAAAATCTTGAGACTACACAGTTACTAAGTACTACTTTTAATAATATTTTTTGCTAGCATCTTTATACGTTAAAATGTGAACATTTGGCAGATATTTTTATACTTGACTTTATATTGTAGAAGGTTCTTAAATTTGAAAAGAGTCTTTAGATTTATATTGTAGAAGGGTCTTAGATTCTCAATTGACAATTCTTGGATCTACATTTTTTCATGCTTCAAACAAGGATCTTTGAATATCTATGTGCTACATCCTTTTCTAGTCACCCGAGTTAAAAAAATTAGATGAGAGATAATAATTTATTTTCTCATTTATTTATGTCATTTATTTAGCAACCATTATGTCACAATTATGTGCTATTTTCTCTGAGGTGTTATAGAAATGGGTATAGTAAATTTAACCATTCACTTATTCATTCGCTCTTTCAGTCAGTCAACAAACATTCTTGAGAACCTGCATTTTGACAGTTTAATAAAATATGGGTCCCATCTTGGATAAACTCTCAGTGTAACTGCAGAAACCCCAGCTAATAAAATTATTGAGATCCCTTGGGTTAATTATTTAATGAATGGAAAATGTCATAGATGCTAGGGAACTACTTTGTAAATGATGAAATTTTGCACTACGGATCATTTTGTTCAGCAAAAGTCTATATAGCCTTTACCTTCTCCTGACTATACAAGGTACTGTATACACATACTAATTTAGCTTAATTGTCTAAAAATTTACCATATGCCTCCAGAATTCTAGATCCTACACCAGACGCTGGGAACAACAAAAGAAAGAAGCATGGTTCTTTCCTTTGAAGAACTTAGCAGCAGTGGAGATAAGGATGCTCAGGAATTGTGTAGTGGTGTGAGTGATGGACAGGCCCTTAGGAAGAAGCAGAGAACATTTCTGATGGTAATGATAGGTGGGCTGAGTTCCAAAACAGTGAAGACAATGGAACATCAATGTTCCAGCCACAAGTGAGAGAGATCAGAGGTCTAAGGGATCTTGCTCTGTTGGAGGGACCACATATCATGTGTAATTACTGGAACACGAAGTCCATGGAGGAGCATTGGGAGAGGTCTTGGATGCCAGGAGAAAGCATGTGGATATCCTTCTGAAATGGATGGTGAGTCAGAGGTCTACTTTCCATCTGACCTGCCAGTATTTTCCAACTCCCTTTCCCTGCACACCCTACGAATCTATTGTATTTTACTTAAAATAAAAGTAGTATTGCTTGAGCCCCTCAGTGGCAGGAATCAAAGAACAATAACCAGGACAGCTAAATTACACAACGAACCCAGATCCAGTTCCAGAGCATCAAGATCCACTTATCACTGGTGCCATCTCCTTTGTGGGGTATAAGAAGCACCCTTGCTTTATACTTATCTCCTCTGGTCCTCTCAACAGACTTATGGGGTGAAAAGGAATTTCAGTCATTTGCTGGTGGAGGAAACAGAGACTCTGGGAGATAAACTGGTTTTTGCCAAACCATACAAACAGCCAGCAGTTGTCTAGTTCCAGAGCCCAGGCCTCCTGGTCACAGTGAAGTGTTCTTGCCATGAGTCACATGGACTCTGTTCTGTTGTGATCCCAATGGGAATCAGCCCCCCCTCAGGGCATGCAGTTTAGAGTATGCAGAAGATGAATCCCTTTTCTGTTGGTTGTACTTCTGTCCATCTCATATTTCCGGCCAACATTCAGTCATTTATTGATCATCTACTGTGTGCATTTTCATATTCAAAGGTGTATAGGTCAAACCTGGGAGTTGAATTCCAGCTCAAATACTATGTACCTCTTAACTTTGAACAAGTTTCTCAAATTCTTGTTTTGATTTGCTCTGTAAAAATTGGCACAATCATGATACCTAAAACATGAAATAATATATTCTTAGTAGAGTTCCTGGCACATGTTAGTTAACCTTACAAAACTATTATACAATAGCTGAACTGATTCATAAGATCCTGGCCCTGCTTTCTTCATGTTTTATCCCAGTGAGAACACCAACATTCAGAAGACAGACTGAAGAAGTTTCAAAAGTACAAAAGGGCAGGAAATCCCAAGCATCCCAGACCCTTTCTTAGCACATTGGAGTCAAGGACTTTTAGCTATTCACCCTCTTTCTGTGGCTTCTGGCAATACTGGCCAAAATGCCATCGTTTAGGGAAAATGCCGACTGTGAGGGAAGTAGATTGACTTAATCTTGCAAAATCATAATCCTTCTCTTTCCTCCTACCCACTCCTGCACCACTAACAGCTCTTAAATTTCCTCTGCCCTCCTTTCCTTTAGCTGTTTTTCTTGGCCCACTGAGCAGTTTTCTTTCTGATTGGGTATCTTCTGGAATCGGGAGTTCCTCCATTAGTTATGGCAGCATCCTTCGTCTTGTCACAAATACACATGGAGCCATGGATAAGCACAGTCCTGACTGTACACACACGCACACACACACACACACACACAGAGAGAGAGAGAGAGAGAGAGAGAGAGAGAGAGAGAGAGAGAACATGCCTGTTTCCATTTGGTTTTGCTTCTAAGATGAAATAGTTTATATAAGTAGGACCATAGGTTAAGTATGCCCACGTTGAATGACTTGGCAAATGAGTCTGGCCTGACAGGCATTTTTGATATCAGAGGCCCTAAACAGCATCATTTTCAGGGGTCAGGCCCTGCTGGGCCTGGCTCAGAGTTCTTTGCCAGTTTTGAGGGTGTGGTACGGAGAGTCTGATGTTTGCTTTAAGGACTGTGTGAAGCCTCTTAAACAGATTGCCTTTCCTAGAAAAACATTTCAGATGCTTCTCAGTCCTGAACTTTGGCTTCTCTAGCTATGACCAAAGGGATAGTAGGCTAGTTTGAAAACATCTCCAATCATTCTACGAAACTTGTGGTTTTCCTTTTCTATCAAAGCAGCTAATCTCATTTAAGCATGAGCACTGCTTAAACACAATTAAACTAAAGTCAGAAAATTCTTGCTTTCCTTTACCAGGACTCAAAATAAGGCTCACATACCAATAAGCATAATGCACACAGGGTTGAGATCTATATATACAAGCTCCATGAGGGCAGGTGCTGCATCTTTCTTCCTCTGTCTCCAGCTCCTGGAACAGGGTCTTCGTTACTACCCACAGAGTATGAGTTCATAAAGGAAGTTTCATTGATCTTTTCATCTCTGATGTGGATGCCTGGCTCATAGTGGACTTTTAAGTAAGTATTTAAATAAGCGAAAACCGATCCCTGAAATTCTGTCCTCTGATCTTTATTAGTCTAGATTCACACTTTGATTCTTGTAAAGAGAACTGCTCCCTGGAGAGGTGACTCACAAAGCCAATCTTCATGTCTGCTCTTTGAGTATAAGTAGAGGTTCTGAGATGGGGAGGCAAGAGAGCTTGTGCTGAGGGCCTGGCTACTGAGTGATAGGATAGGAGTAAATGGAACAGATAAGCCTTTTTCCTCCTTTACCTTTAAATTTCAGTCAGCCATCAACCAGCCCACTTTCCTCATGGCTCTTTAACACTGGCTGTCCCAGGAGATCCAGCTGGCACAGCTGACTCAGTGAGTGCTAGAAGAGATCTCCTTTAGAAACTCGGGCTACTCTCTTTCTGACTCAACAATGAAGGTCAACAGTGAGTATTTTTCCATGAATTCAGCCTTTTATCATAGCTCCAATGAATGCTGCATATAGCACTTTTTAAAAATATGCATTTTGATGTGGCTGTAATGTAATACATACTCATTTGAAGAACACTGGGGCAACACATAAGGTATAAGTAAGCAGAATAAAATCACCCATTAACTTTTAGCAATATTTCGTTCCAGTTATTTTTATGGGGTTTTTTTTTTTAGCACTATTATATAAAAACAATGTAGCCTGACTTTCACTACTCTAATTAGTACAAGAGCTTTCCCATATCATTAAAAGGTATTCAAACGCTATTTCAGAAATCCACAAACTTCTGTACTGTACGAATGCACCATAATTTACTAGACTTTCCTCCATTGTTTGACAGTGATTGATAAATGGCAGAATGCAGGATCTATCAAGGCATGGAGAGCACAGTGTCAGGTCTTGCTTGGGACTGTCAAAGCCAGGCTTCTGTTCTCACTGGATCAAGATAGTTGTTTCACATTTGTAGTTCTAGCCTCTGTTAATTAGCCATTTGATAAAGGTGGACGTGTCACTGTTATGGATACAATAAAATGTCTACAGGAAAATAAGGATATCTCCATTTTGTGCCTTCAGAACTTTATAATTCTGAAATGATAGAAATAACATCTGAACTGATAGATGATCAAAGACAAACAGGTCACAAACACCAATGCAGATTTTTAACATTTAAGCCTTACTGAATAGTTCAAAAGAACATAATAGAACATTTCAACCTTAATTTGAATGACTAATGGTTCAGTTTAATAAAATTAGACAAACATCAACTAAGCCTAAATCAATGCTTGGAACTTCAAAAGGTTCTGAAAGAATTAAAAAATAGTGCAGCCACTTTGAAAAACAGTGTGACATTTCCTTAAGAAACTAAAAATAGAATTACCATATGATCCAGCAATGATACTTCTTGGTGTATACCCCAAACAATTGAAAGCAGAGACTTGCAGAGATAAGTGTATATCTATGTTCATAGCAGCATTACTCACAATAGCCAAAAGATGGAAGTAACTCAATATTCCATTGGCAGATGAATGCATAAACAAAATGTGGTATATACATAGAATGAAATATTATTTAACATTAAAAAGGAAATAAATTCTGACACATGCTACAACAAGGACAAACCTTGCAAAACAAATCAGTCACAAAAAGACAAATACTTTATGATTCCACTTATATGAGATGCCTAGAGTCATCAAATACACAGAGAGTGAAAATAGAATGGTGGTTGTTGGTGTATAAAGGAGGGAAAGATGGGGGGTAGGTTGTGTTTAATAGGTATAAAGTTTCAATTTTGCAAGATCAAAAGAATTCTGGAGAAGTATTATGGTGATGGTTGCACAACATGAATGTACTTAATACTGCTAAACTGTACAATTAAAAATGGTTAAGATGGTGAATTCTATGTTATGTACATTTTACCACAATGTTTACAGAATAGGCACTGGAAAAACAAACAAGTAATGTTAGAAATACTTAATCTCAGTGAACACTTAGGGGTATGTGAGTATACAGGTATAGGAGATTGAGGGAAAATAGACTGGTTGATAAATAACAACACAGAGAAGAGTGAAATGGGCATGAAATTTGCAAAAGACACTAAAAGAGGTAAGTGAAAGTATATCTGTAGATGCACACATGGGTAAGTGGGGACCAAAGTTCAGGGAAGTTTTCATGGAGGAAGTGGCCAGGATATACACAGAGGGATCTGGGGAATGGATGGGGAAGTCCGTATGGTGAGGAGACAGGGAACTGGGAGGAAAAAGCACAGAATTATCTTAGGGAAGTTTGGGGTCTAAGGAAACATAGTGGCATGGAAAAAGCAGCTCAGCATTCTCTCCTCAGTTGTGCCAGTGTCTGGGACAGCAAGTTTTTGTACTAATGATTTGATGTAAGACACGAAGTGTCTTGGTTTTACGTCTGTTTGTCTGGGGAGACACAGAGCTGCAGGTTTGGAAGCATTTAATTCAAAGTGAAAACAGGTCTGTTTTGTTGGAGATTCAGTAGATCTGGAAATGAAGTATCACAAATTGTTTGTCAAATTGGATTTGGGGAAACAGATTGAATTAGTCACTATGCAACTGAATATATAAGTTAAAGGTACATTGATATATTTGAGATACATGGATGACAATTTCAAAGGTTCCTGAAGTATCTTCTTTTATTTTTTTTAAACTTTAGCAAGCATGGAAGAGTGGTAAGAAGGTAGGAGAGGAAAACTGAAATCCAAATTAATTATTTTTCCTAACTCAATGGAAGTTATAGGTGCTGTGCACTCTTGGTGGGAGTGTAAATTGGTACAACCATTATGGAAAATGGTATGGAGGTTCCTCAAAAAACTAAAACTAGAACTACTGTATGACCTCCAGCAGTCTCACTTTGGGGTATATATCTAAAGAAAATAAAATCACTATCTCAAAGAAATATTTGCACTTACATATTCATTACAGCATTATTCACAATAGCCACGGTATAGAAATGATATATCTCTGACAAGCGAACAGATATGAGGTTGTTGGGAGGGAGGGGGGAGAGGGAAGAAGGTTTCAGTAATGGGCCACAATAATCGACCACATTGTATATTGACAAAATAAAATAAAATTTTTTAAAAAAGAAATGACGTATCTCACAGCAGATGAATGGATAAAGAAATGCAGCGTGTGCATGTGTGTGGATGGAATATTATTCAGCCATTAAAAACAAGGAAATCTTGCTATTTGCAACAACATGGATGAACCTGGAGGACATTATGCTATGAAACAAGACAGACACAGAAAGACAAATACTGCATGATCTCACTTACATGTGCAGTCTAAAAGAAAAAGTTGAATTTGTAGTAACTTACAATCTAAGGATGTTTACTAAGGGCTGGGAGATTGGGTGAAGGGGAGATATTGGTCAAAGTTACAAACTTTTGGTTATAAGATAAATAAGTTCTGGAGGCGAGTGGGCAGACTGGTGACTATACTTAATAATATACATAATGAATTGTATACTTGAAATTTGCTGAGAGAGTAGATTTCAAGTGTTTTCACACACACACACGGCAATTATGTAAGATAACAGATATCTTAATTAGCCTGATTGTAGTAATTATGTCACAGTGTATACATATATCAACACGTCATGTTGTATACCCTCAATATGTACAATTTTTATTTGTCAGCATACCTCAATAAAGCTGGAAAAAAATTTAAAAAGAAAATAAATAGTTTCTAAATGAAGATGGGTCATGTCTGGAAAGGAGTTTTGACAATTAGCAAAATGATGCTGATTGTTTTGGAGGCATCTACTGAGTGGGTTTCATGAGCATGTTATCATGTCTACCATTTCCAATGCTGGTTTTAAAAAAATACTCCATGTGCTTAAGCGTGTGCATTGGCAGCTGAGTGGAATTCCTTTTATCCGACTGAATGGATTGGAGAGGACTCTTTATTTATCTATGATTTCAACTCCACCTGTTTACCATTTTCTTGTTAAAAGGAATTAGTGAGTGTTGGGCATGTGACTATGAAGCCATTGAACAAATCTCTACTGCAACTATAATACAAATCCATCTTCAATCCCAGGGCAAATTGTTCTCATTTTGGAAAGGGAAAAAGGTATTTTCTTAGCTAAAAACAAAAATTAACAAATATTTTGCAAAAGGTGAACTCTGGGGTCCCAACCAAATCCTGAACAAATTAGAGCGAAGCAGAAACAGCTGTTGGGTAAAACGCACATCCGAAGAGTAGGTTCTTTGCTCTCAGGCCAGATTGCTTGCAGTCGGCTGGTCCCAGTTTTACCATTTCTCAGCACCTTGGCAAACAAGTGGGAAATGTGGAAGGAGAAGCACATATTCAAGAAAAACAGCATGAACTCCGAGTTCTCTTTGCTTTGGGACCCAAGGGATTCCAAGGTAGTTTCTTTCTCATTCCCCCTGGGAAAAAGCCCATGCAAATGAAAAAGATTTGATTCTGTGACAGAAGAAAGCATGGAACTATGACTGAGCCCTGAAAGCCTAGCAAGCTTCTCAAGAGAATTGTCATCTCTTTGCAAGTACTCTCCCCAAAGAGGATTTGGTTCAGTGACCTACACCTGTGAAGGTTAAACTTTGCACAACAATGGATAAAAAAATCTGCATTTTATCCAATCATATTTAAGTTAATAGATATGGGATGGCTAAAAAAAGTTGAAATATGAGCTTGGCCATTTTTCAAATTCCAAATATACTTCTACTTCAACTAAAACTGCTGTGTTTGAGTCCTGGAAAGGTGTCAAATAGTTCTAAGCATCCTGCAATATTTTTTGATATGCTAAGGAGTTGTCAAATGATTCAGTGCTTATTCCTCTTTCAACTTTATGCTTAATTATTTTTTCTTGTTAAATTTGTTAGAGTGTTTGTTAGAGGGACCATATGAAAAGCAGACTTCTTTCCAATCAAGTTCTTTATTTTATTTTATTTTTTAAAAGATGACCAGTAAGGGGATCTTAACCCTTGACTTGGTGTTGTCAGCACCATGCTCTCCCAAGTGAGCCATGGGCCAGCCCTCCAATCAAATTCTGAAACAATCAGAAATAAGAACAAAAAGAGTGAAAATTTCAAGGCCCCAAAATAACCTTTATAAGGGATACAGCAGGAATGGTTCAATGTGCCTGATTTCTCAGGGCATGTGGACATTTAGCACTGGACTAAAATTAGGAAGACTTATGAAGCCCCCTTGTCAGGTGACACCAGCCAGTACCACCGACCGTCCTCAGGGGTTAGGCTATTATTGTTTGCTACTTGGCCAAGAACAATCAAGAACATATGCTCTCAGTGGAATATAACTTCCCACTGCCCAGTATTATGTAGTATAATTTTATCTTTTTACATGTAGTTTAGTGTCTATTTATAATGCATACAAATTTTAAGAATAAATAGGAAAGATAGAAAATGAAAAAGTCTTTTACTCATTTTTCTACCACTCTTTCTTCATCCGATACTCCAGAGGCAACCACTTTTAAATAGTTTCTGTTTTTACTTTCTCTGGTTGTTATCATTATAATTTTAAATGACATACTTCTATTCTACTTCCAAAATTACCATCTTTAAAGAATATTTCTTGATTCTCTGCCATAAAAATGAGAAATTTAGCACACTTAACTAACTCCCCATCTTTTTTCTCACCTTCTAATTTCCATTGAGCATTTTATTGTTTTTGCTTCTTTTGTGAAAGGGAGCCTAGATGAAAGTGGGCTCCTAGGTTTCAAACTCCGCTCCATCACTTACTTAGCTGTTAGCCATGTAATCTTGAAAAAAGATACTTGTCTAAACTTCAAATTCCTCATCTGTAATTGGCCAAAGTAATGATATCTCCCTTATAGTTTGCTGTGAGGACTAAATTGGCCAATCCACATAAAGTGCTTAGCACTTTACACTCAGAAAAGACACAACAAATGTTCTGTGATAAGAGCATGTTTTTGTCCGAAGACTAATTCTAAAATCTGTAATATAACAAGCAGGCTCCACAATATTATGATTATTTAAATATTTTTAATGGTAGAATCAAATAGAATGATTAGACTCTTAAAAAATATAATTTTATTGCCATTCAAATGTTGTACTCTAAAGTACTCTTCCAAGTGTCAGTGTTTAATAAATCCCCTGAATTTCTTGTATGTTTTCTTATTTATTCTGGTCTTACTAATTTCTTATATTTCTTGGATGTAGAAGCAATACTGGACAGCTGTTCAGTTTATAGGCTCTGCTGTGTTTGTGACATTGCAAGTTAGTTAGATTCTCTATGCCTTACTGTTCTCATCATTAGATAGGGATAACAATAGTATATACCTCACAGTGTTATTATGAGTAGCAAATGAAATAATACATTCATAGCACATAGAAAAGCACCTGATACACCATATTATTTTACTTGCTTTTTTCTCCTTTTTAATTTTGCTAGCATACTTTATTCATTTATTTTCGAACAGAACGTTGGGGTACTAATGTTCTGTGTCTATATGCACAAAATACAATTTTGTTTTTGTTTTCCCCTCCCATAAATGAGTGTTTGTAAAGGGTTAGAAATCTCGATTCTCATTTGGTTTTTAGAATAGGGTTTTTAGGTAAATGCAAGTATGAGGCAACAGTCTCTGGTCAGGGTGCCAAAGTCCACAGTTAGCATGGCAACAGCCCATTTTATCAATTCTAATTAAATATATGTTGATTCTCATTTGATTTTTTGAATAGAATTTTAGGTAAATGCATGTATGGGGCAATAGTCTTTCGTTAAGAGATAACAGTCTACAGGTAGCGTGGCAACAGCCCATGTAATCAACTCTAATTAAGTATGGGATTGTGTACTTTAATGATTTTAGAGCTAACAGGTGGTTGTCATACTGATCCTGTTAAGAGATTTGAAGAACTGCTGAAGGGAAAGATGTAAAAAATTGTTTGCTAGGGGCAAGCTGTCTCTTGATGGAAACTTTAGAGACAGTTATACTTAAATTTGATCATAAGAATGTAACTTTGCTTAAATCATTTGAGGAGAGATTATATTTTAGATAATGATCGCAGTTTGACCAACTTAGCTTTTCAGAAATTGTACTTTGGAATATCACATTGTTAATCTTATTGATGTTACGAGTTTCCATTGTTTAAGCTATACTTAGCCACAGATAACTTTTGTCACACTGCGCATATCTTTTTGTCCTCTTGAAATGATTGAATCAACTGACTTTTCTTGTGAAACTTCCTTGTCTTTACAATAAAAAGCAGAAGCTATCTTTGAATCGTGGCTGTACCCAGTTTTCTCCTTCTAACAGGGAAGTTTCTGAGGTGCAGTTCCTTTGGGCTTCTCATCACATTCATGGTGCTTTGAGTAATCCTTTTTTTCATCTCTGTTACACAGTGAAAAGTGTAACAAGTGTTTTTAAGATTCTAAATTCAATGTTGGAATTTGTAGTTCTATTTCCAATAATGATGAAGTAGCTTGCTGCAGCCAGCACTCCCACCAGGGACATCTAGAGAAGGTAGAAAAATATCCATGCAGGCACCAGAGAGCTACTAAGGAAGCCAGAACTGGAGGGTCTTGGAATCCAGAAGGAAGGCGTGTACATTGAGATGAATGGTTTTGTTGTTCTTGGCAAGGGGTGAAGAGCCTAAAAAGTTGAGCAGAAAGTGGCAGCTAATTGAGTAGAGAATTTGGGAATATCATGGGAACTAAGCAGATAAAAGTTGAATTCAGGGTCTACCAAAGTGATGAGGCCCTGGTAAAGCCCCATACTTCCAGTTAAGACCCCTGAACACATACACACTAGGAGTGAAGGGAAACTTGAAATAGATTAGCCCTTACAAAAGAATGGAATTGAACTGTGAATCAATTCAATCCCAGTCTGAATTATGGTAATCTGTACCTACTCTAAATGCCTGCCAGATCACAAAACTACCTCCTAACTGGAGGAAGATAAATCAGCCAAATTTTGAATTATCTCTACATTTTTTTTTCATTTGTAGTGTCTGATATTAAATAAAAGTTACCAAGTATGTCAAGAAACAGGACCAAATGACCAAAACCAAGAAGAAATATCAAAACTGATAGAATCAGATCAATAGGTGATCCATCTGAAATCTACTTTAAATAACTTTGATTACTGTACTAAAAAAAAAAAAAACATGTCAAGCATAACTAGGGAACTAGGATATATAAAACAATATAATGAAGATTAAAAGTTAAGAACTCAATATGTAGCAGATTAATTAGAGCAAAATAGAGGATAAATAAGAAAGGTAAGTTACTATCTAATATACACACTCTTCACACAGAGGAAAAAAGATGTATGGTACATAATAAAAAGCTTAAAAGCCATATGGGACATAAGGAAAAGATCTGACAATTGTACAGTGAAGTCCTATAAACTGAGTAGAGAGATTATGGCAGAAGCTAGATCAAGAGAAACTCATTAAGAATTACCCCAAACTAGTGAAAGTCATTAAGCTGTAAAATTTAAGAAAAATTGCAAACCCCAAACAGAATAAACAAATTAAAAAAGAAATACACAAAAACCTATGCACAGCATAGTAAAACTACTGAAAACAAAAGATAAAAGGAAATCTTAGAAGCAGCCCGAAAAGAAATTTACCTTCACATGAGCAACAATACGTCTAACAGCTAATTCCTCACTCATGAGTGGGAGCTAGGAAAGAAAGACCGCAACAAAACATTGAACTTTCAGAAGGAGAGGACAGACCTATAGTTACTAGAGGTGGGAAAAGGGGAGGGAGAGGGGGGTTAGGGAGTAATTGGGTAAGGGACACAAAGAATAATTACGATTTGTAATGATGAACATGCTAATAATATTGATTTGATCATCACATACTGTACGCAAATACTGATTGTCAACCCTGTACCCCATAAATATGTATAGTCAATTGTGCTTCAATTCAGAAAATAAATTTGAAAATTAAATTAAAAACAAAAAAGAAAACCAAGAAATAAGCACCATTTGATATAGTCAGGAAACTTTGGTGAAAAAATCTATGTGAAAGATAAGCGTACATTGTTTACAATTCAGAATTAAGTGCAACACAGTAAAATAAACCACTTCAACGTGCAGCTTTTATTATCTAGCTAAAATTCTGCTTTGGAAAGTATATAGGAAGCCCACTTAATTACCTCCATTGGATATACGGTTAGAAACGAGGAAAAAGCTATGTGAAACATAAAAATACATCATTCCCATTGTAGAATTTATGGAAAAACAGGAAAATAAAGCACCACAAAGTACAACTTTCATTTATATAGCTAAAATTCTGCTTTGTCACGTGCATAAAAACTTCTTTAATAAAGCCATTGGACAAATAATTGGAAAACATTAGTACAAAAGTGGAGCAAACAATAATCATACAACATTCTCAACTTAGAATTAAGTATAACTTGGTGAAATGAATCACCACAAAGAGAAACTATCATTTATCTTGCTGAAATTCTCCTTTGGAATGTGTATGTGAAAACCCCTTAATAAGCCCAATGGAATATATATAGTTATTAAACATTCTTGAGAAATCTCTGTGAACGATAATCATACATCATTCCCAAATTCAGAATTAAGTGAAACTCAGTGAAATGAAGCACCACAAAGTAAAACCTTCATTTCCTTGGTGAAATTCTGCTTTGAAACATGTATTTTTTAAGCCCCCCCTATTACGCCACATGGATGCATTTAGCAAACATTTGTATAAAAGCTATGTGAAAGATAATCAATATCCCAATTCAGAATTAAGTGTAATTCAATGAAATAAAACACTAGACAGTGGAATTTAAAAAAAAAAAAGAAAGAAAGAAAGAAAGAAAAAAAAGCAGAAATAATGATGGAAAGTTGAAAACAATGGGTTGACATTATTTAAGTTCTTAATGAAAATGTAGAATTCTATATCAAGATAAATGCATTTCAAAAATGAAAGCAAACAGAGGACATTTTGTAAAATAAAAAAGATTTTTTGTCACCAGATTTATACTAAAATAAATAATTACAGCACAAATGCTCAGGTTATTGATTTAAACACAAATACTTAAGGAATTACTTCAGTCTGGTCCCCGGGTTCCTCTTTCAACTCACAGAGGATGTGCAGCATGAATGAGAAATTATTCTTTGTTGTTGTTTTAAGCCTATGACATATGAGAAATTTTGGAATAGATTAACCAGTCTATGCTGACTTACATGGATTGATTCAAGTTTTTTCCCCTTATTCCACAATTTTTGTCTCTTTCTGTTTGTAAGTTATGCTCCATGTCTATGCTTTTAGAGATTACTCTAGTTTTTTTTTTCTTTTTTTTAAATACATAATTAACAAAGTTTCAAACTTTAAGTTCTCAAACTTTAGAGTACATTCAAATAATCTGGGGATCTTGTTATAATGCAGATTTGACTCTGTAGGTTTGGGGTGGGGCCTGAGTTTCTGCACTTCTAACCAGCTCCTGTGTGCTGCTAGTGCAGCTGCTCCATGCTCTGAGTAGCAAGGCCTTAACGTACTTAACTTGTCTTACCCCATGTTCCAACTGATATCTTACTGTTGCCCCATATTTTAGCTTTATTCCCCCACAAATTAAACATGATTACTTTGATGTCGTCAATATTGGTTTAGATTAACTCACTAATGATTTCTTTCCTTACCATGTCTTCTTGTGAGTTTACTCCTTTATTTCTTTTAGAATTTCCATCAGTGTAGTAGTAAATTCCATGTCTTTATTTTACCCTCATTCTTGGAAAATAATTTTACTGGGAATAACATTCCAGGGCATCACATTGTGTTAAGATCTCCATATATACTAATGTGAAATGAATCATCTAATTGATATTCATGTAATCTGTCCTTTCTCTCTACTTGCTCCAAGGACTATTTTTCTTTGATGTTCATGGTTTTACTATGATATGTCTTTGTGTGAAATTATTTTTTATTTATTATTTTTGGAATAAACTGGGCTTTTTGGATCTGAGAACAAGTGTCCTTCACTGGATCTGGAAAATTCTCACATAGAATGTCATTAAATATTGGCTTGTTCTCATTTTATCATGTCCTTCTATGACTGTAATTAGACAATTGTTGGCTCTCCCCGCTTTATACTCTGGCTCAATTCCTTTTTCGTATTTTATATCTTTTTGTCTTTTTGGGTTGCCTTTTTTATATTATCTTTTCTATCTATATTCTAGGTCACTCAGTCTTGTCTACTGTAATCTTCTCCTTAACTTATCCATTATGCTTTTAATTTTTAATATTATAGCATTTCATTCCTAATATTTTGTTTACTTCTTTTAAAATATTCTTATATTATTAAAATATTTATTCTTTGTTAGTATTTTCATGTTTGTCCTTTGTTTCTTAAAATAAAATAAATAAAGTTCTTATGTATTTTCTGGTAATGACGATATCTGTATATGAGTATTTAGGAACCTGATTCTCCTGTATTTCATTCAAGGTGGCTTGTTTCTATGAGTGATGCTTTTTTTCCAGTGAGTTGCTCATTTTCTTTGGAACTTTATCTGTGACAATTCTATGAGGCCTGGGTTGAATTAGTATTTCTCCAGAAATGATTCGTTTCCTTCTGCCAGTTTCCTGGGGGCACCACTGACCTAGGACCGCTTTAAATTAAATTGACCATTTGAGATTTTTCAGACCTCACAGGTGGCGTAAGTTTGGATAGCAAACCTGTGAAGGGCCTGTGGTGGTTATAAAATCTTGGGGTGGGGAGGAATTTTTTCCCTCCACTAGTGCCAATGCAGAGACTTTAAAGTTTCCTTGCTCTTCTATTGTTGGCAGTGTATTTATTTAACATTTGACCTTCTACAAGGGTGTAGCCCACTGGGACTCCAGCTTGATGTGAGGTCTCCTGTTGAATTACCCACCTGGGGGCAGGCCCTGGCCATCTTATCCTACCTCCTGAATCCTATGCAGCTTTTATGATAGAATCTGCAGTTATCTAGGGTTGAAGAACTCTTTGTGTTCCGGAAGTTGGACGCATTTGTCTGCCTTCTTCTCTTCCTTCAGATGCCTTGTTACTATGGTCTGAATGTTTGTGTCTTTCCAAATCCATATGTTGAAATTCTGATCCTCGAGGGGATTGTATTAGAAGGTGGAGCCTTTGAAAAGTGACTATGTGATGAGAGCAGAGCCTTCATGAATGGGATTTGTGCCCTTATAAAGAAGCCCCAGAGAGATCCCTCACTCCTTCTGCCACATGAGGTTGCAATGAAAAGGTTGCTATCTAGGAAGCAGGCTCTCACCAGACACCCAATCGACCAGGTACATTGACCTTGGACCTTCCAGTCTTTGGAACTGTGAGAAATGGATTTCTGTTGTTATATGCCACCCAATCTATGTTTTTATTTTTTGTTTGTTTGTTTTTGTTATAGCAGCTCAAGCTAAGATACTTGTGTAGGCCCAAGGGGGCAGGCGATAGAGGTCAATTACACATTGAGAACACTTAAGACACCTTCTACTTATTCCACATAACCCACACTGCTTTATGCTTCTGGTCCAAGACCACCATGAGAAGGTTACGAGGTGGTTAAATTCATTTCTGTCTTTTCTCAACTAGATAGCAATTCCAGTAGATAGAGAAGGGGAATATTGAAAGTATCTTCAATTTTTCTTTGGCCACAACATCCCCACACAGTTCATACCTTCTTTGCACACAGCGGCAGCTTCTGGTTGCATGTCCAAGACATTCAAATAACTAACATTCTTAGTAACATTATGGCTGATCTTTCTCTTAAAATATGAAAATAAAATAGAAATCTTGAATTTAACTAATTATTGACTTGTGCTCACTTGATTATGTCTGTATTTGGGGCACCTACAAATTCATTCTGGAGAAATCAAATTTTCATGATTAGGTGTTTTAGTACATTATACTTCCCAGAATCAAACCTCCCTCTGATTTCCTATTCTCAGTCATCTACCCAAACAATGGGTGGAATCAAAACTAGATAATCAAGTGTAAGAGATTGAAGATGTGTGTTTTGGAATGTTCCCAGAGCTGTCTCTGTGGTGGAGACCCACAGTTATTGTTCATACCCTAATCATACTTACAGAACTATGGAAGCCCCTCCTCAGGGCAGGAGATGAATCCCAGCAAGGGGCTGTGGTCAGTTCCAGTGTGATTCTTCATCATTCTGAGGTCAGACCTGTCAGGCTCTCGATAAGTCATGGGTTAGTCATGCACTTTGGACCTAGGCAGCCCTCCAACCTCCCTTCAAGAAGCCTCCTGGCTAGGACCCTCTGCCACTTTTCTCCAGCAGGCAATTGTCAGGGCTCCTCCTGTCCCTGCTCATTCTTCAGCTTGACATCAGGCCCCAATGGATGGCTTGAACCCTGGGTTGACCCACCATATTTCTTGAACTTCTCCCCCTTCCTCTATCCTGACAACTTTTACAATGGCCAAATTTCTCAGGGTGAGCTCCCAAATGAAAATTCTAGATTTAAAGAAACAACATTTTGGAGTCATTGTAGATTTGTCTATGGTGCTACTCACAATTCATGTGATTTCAGAAGAGAGGGAGGAAATGGACACTTGAGAGCCGCTTCTTCAGTGTTTCTTTTTATTGGCTTCCATCTCCAAAGCTCTGATTTACTGGGAGTCACTCCACTCCTCTATTTAGTATCCTTAGGGATGTTGCATTCTCTTCTTTCCAGCCTTCCTAGGAGAGGAATCTTTTATTTTCTTACTCTTTATTTCTTGTTAAATTTGGGAGGCTTCTTTTTCACTTAGTCTAAACCATAGCACCTCATTCTTTTTCACTGCACTGCATACTAGTAACATGGGAAAAGTATTTCTTCTGGCCAGTGAAGTATTCCAATGGCTCCTTGGAAATGATTTTCAGTTAAAAAAAAATCAATTCCTGGGCAGTTTATTTTCAAGGCCCTTAGTCTCTTTGTTAACAACATCCCCTTCCCCCATCCATTTTTTAAAAACTTAGTATGATTAAATGGAATTAGCTAGCCTGGGCTTGGGAGTCCATAATCTAGGTGCAGTTCCCTATTCTGTCACTAAACAAACTGTGTGGCCTTGGTCAGATTATTTATCTATTTGGTTAGTTTTCTTATCTGTAAAAATGTGTAAATTAGTACCTACCTTGTATGGTGGTTTTGAGCATTAGAGATATTGAATCTAGACCAGTGCATTACAAACAGACAAACAGGAAGAACCCAGTAAATGTTAACTATTATTATTGTCATTCACTTATGCATTCAATAAACATTAATGGTGTGATTGTAATTGTGGCAATGGTGATAACTCATGATTATAGTAACTTGGAGTTGACTCAGGGTCCTGCCCAAAGCACTCATTGCTCTGAAGGGAGGATGGTTTTTCTACTAATGTAGTCAAAAGCCTTGAAGTTCAGAGCCAAATGACCATGAAGCTTCCCTTGTTTAAAACACCATGACCCCGCAACCCTCAGACCCAGCAAGGAATTTCTGTGTAGTTAGTGAGTCCTCTCATGTATTGCTTCTAAGGCTCTTAGGCCAGTGTGTCTGGGAAAGTTTCAGGCTGGAGGCATCAAGGAATATTAATGTGCAGATGCAGGATCTGTCAGGAATACGAGCTGTGGTGCAACAAAAACCACCTGCATGGCTTGTGATGTTTTTGAAACAGAGTGCCGGAAAGAAGGGGCCCAGGGCCAAGGAAGGAAAACGGAGCTGTGGATTTGTGTGCAGCTCAGAGTACAGGCCCAAGAGGAGGAGGAGGAAACTGCTCCAGCACCCCCTCTGCCCCACCCCCACAGCTGATTTTGGTGTCACATTTTTATGACTGATGGACCAAGTCAGACTGAAGCAAACTGGATTTCTATGCATGCAGAGAAAGAAATAGAAAAGGTCAGTTTCTCCCTTAAAACTTAGAGAATGGGTTATCTCAAGGAGTAACTCCCTCAAACCCTTTACATCAGAACATAATAACAAGTTTCCAAATAGTAACACACAACCATCCCATGAGTTGCCAGGACCTAAACTGAGTGCTCTTCAGACCTTGAGAGCAGTAAATCTGGAAAGAAAACAGTTAGCCTCGCAATTAGAACTCGAACAACAGCCATCTCCCACTAGTCTCGTGAGCTTGCCAAAACACAACAAGGATGCCGCCATAGGGTTGGGAGCGGAGCCACTGAAAACAGGCAGCCATGTGCCCACCAGTGGCTCTGCTTCCGTGGGCTAGAAAACACGCAGCTGACTGATTGGCGGGGCTGTCGTATTTCCCCGGCTGAGAGAGAGCCTTTGCCAAAGCGCCTCATGGCTCTACTGATTGTTTTTCAGAGCCATGAGTTAAAAGTGGATTTTCTGTTCCTAATTTATGCCATGATAGCCTTGACTGCAATTTAATTGGAAGCTCCAGAAGGGTGGAAAAGTAGCTACTGAGGTACGCGGTGCTGGCAGAATCCTGGAGCCAGCAACTGCAATTTGAAAAGCTTCAAAGGAGTGATTTGCTGAATGAAGGGTGAGCCTAACAAAATAGTTTCCCACCAAGTGGCACAAGAATAAGTCCAGCAATGTCAGGAGCATGGAGATACTGTGGACATTGTCCAGACCAGCTTTCCCACCTACAGTGCAGTCAGTGTTCATTCGCCCAACACTCTGACATTTCCTTCAGATCTCTCCTAAGTCCACATGGCCCTCCAGAGCCCCCAGTGTTTTGTCCAGAGCAAGGGCAATCCCACCTGATTTTCTGCATTGGTTGATGAAAACCCATATGAACCGGAGACGAGCAGAATCAGGAGTGTAGACGACACATGGACGAGAAGGGAGAACGCCCAAACTGTGATTGGAATGAAGAGTTGAAGACAGCTCAAACTCCAGAGTATTTTGTCTAGAAGTACGTGCAGTGATGGGTATATGTATTAAAAATGCTTTTCCCCCTCTGACATGAATGATTAGCAATGCAGAAATCCTGAGAAAATATAAAAATCAGCTGTGAAGAAAATGCATTTGTTAACTTGAGAGGAATATTTGATCTTATTAGGAGAGAGATAACTAAACCTGGACTTTTCCTTGAATTTGCTAACTTTAAATGCCATTTTTCAGAAGAGTGAACTGGAATGTTCAAAACTATACATATAGAATGAGCAAAGTTGGGTTCTAATTCCTATTTTCTGACTTCCAATTTTGTGTTATTTCCATGTGAGCTCACTTTGATTTTTATTTACCTAGATGCGTAAACCCCAGGCTTTCTTAAAATAAAACATAAAAAAATATTTATTTTAGAGACAGAAATATGCCTGCGCACATGTGTTGTTCCCCCCTCCCCCTTTTTAGGGTGCATTTAACATGATGACTTGGATTTGAGTCAAGCTATATATGATGAGAAAGATCTAAAGAGGCACTGAATAGTTTTGAAAATATCATATCTGCTTGAAAGTAAATAAAAGCATAAAGAACAACTGATTTCTGAACAATGTTCCTTTTAGGTAAGCTTCAATTATTTCAGGAGAAAGAAAATAAAAAGCTAGGGTAAGAATGATCTCAAATTATTATAGTCTATTATTATTAAAAATAGTATGCTGTGGAATAATGACTGGGTTAAGAGATAGGTCCTTGCTTGGCAATAACCAGCTATTATGTGGCCAAAACAAATTGACCAAATTATTTGTCTGTCTCAAATGTTCAGTTTCCTCACCTTCAAAATGAAAGAGATGAAATAAATAATCTTTAATGAACCACTGTAAACTTCTTTGGGGCTCTTTAAACAAGAAAGTATATAAAACATTGGATCATAACTTCAGTTCAATAGGCATCCATTGAGAACCTTCTCCACATGTTTTCAGGCAGTGTGTTACACTCTGGAGTGCAGAGATACTTACCTATCCCTTTCTCTGATTTATTCCCATGGGATTTGATTCTGACTTACCATCTATGTTTTTATACTATCTACTTGTATTAGTCAGGATAGCCTAGGTTATACTGTGGTAACAAACAACCCCCTGGTCTCAACAGCTTATTGCAAGGAAGTTCATTTTTTCTCAACACAATGTTCACAAAAGATCCATATGACTCTGCAGGAGCTACCTTCTACATGGCACCCCATGATTCAAAATATTCCAATCTTTACCTTCTCAATATGAGACTTCATACTTGCAGAAGCAAAAAAAGCAAGTCCATTGATATTTTATGTTTATTTTTCTAAGCTTTGTTCTAGAAGCAACATACATCAATACTCACAGTCCCTTGGCCACTGTCACTTGGCTCCACTTAACTGCAAAGGTATCTTGGAAGTGAAATCTATCTTTTACCCAGGAATAAGAAGAAAAATTGATATGGTAGCCACTAGGAAGTTCTACAGACTATATATTTGAAGTTCAGATCAAGAGGCTGCAGGCAGTCATAGACAATAGCGTATAGTAAAAACCAAAATAAGAGCATACAGTAGGAGCTGGAACAATTTATGGATTCAGGTGGGCTGAACGTCCTGTGGTCAGGGACGCAGAAATAAGCGGGTCTTGAAACATGAGGAAGAGTTGGAGAGAGAAAGGGGACTTCCAGAGAGGAGGAGGCACAGAGTGGGTCTCAGAGGAAAGATCAAACAGGTGAGCCAGCCTCAGGCCCACTCCAGGTGAGTGACTCAGCATGAACTGCGTTTTGGATTGTACTAAATAATGCAAAAAATAAAAAATAAATTGAGAAATAAAAGTAGGCCACAGGATAGCAAAAACCTTCTGTGAAGATACATCCATGCAAGATTTTAGTGGACATGGATTTCCCAGGAAAACCTTGAGTAGCATCTCTAGGGCATTGATGCCTTCTTGAAAAGTGTTCCCAGTAAGCCATGGGGATGGCAAGTGTGCCAGTGAACCTGTTTGGCCAACTCTTAGAGAATCTCAGTTTCCTGTTTGCTCACTTGTTTATTTTAATTTTTAAGTCAGGTTTATCAGGTTTTATTTTACATCCAGTAAAATAGACCCTTTTTCTGAGTAAAGCTGTATGATTTCTAACAAATGTGTGCAGTCGTGTAACCATGAGCACATCGAAGATAGTGAACGTTTACAGAACCCCACGCTGCCCTCCTGCTTCTGTATAGTCCACATATGTGCTCTCTCCACACCCAGCCCCTGAATACCACTGTTGTTTTATAGCCTTGTATTTTGCCTTTCCTAGAATATAATGTAAAGGGAATCATGCAGTATGTGGCTTTTTGAATGTGGCTCCTTTATTTAAAATAATGTCTTTCTGATTCCTCCACGTTGTTATACGCATCAGTAATTCATTTCATTTTATTGCTGAATACTACTCCATTGAGTGGATGTTCCGTTTGTTTATCCATTCTCCAGATGAAGAACGTTTGGGTTGTTTCCAGTTTTTGGCAATTATGAATAAAGTTGCAATAAACTTTCCCATCCAGATTTTTATGTGAACGTATATTTTCATTTCTCTTGGGTAAATACCTAGGAGTGGGATTACTAGGTCAAATGGTAAGTGTATGTTTAACTTTATAAGAAATTGCCAAACTGAATTCCAAAGTGGCACAGTTTCCCTTTTAATTCCAGCTGCTGCTTGCTATCATGATGCACAAAGGAAGTTTTTAAACGTAATGATATCTAATCTTTATATATTCACAAATTTTACAAATTACCAAGCACTTTCTATCCATTGTTTCATGTGATCCTTGTAGCATCAGGGTAGGAATGATGCCAATTTTTTTTTTAGCTTGGATTAGGCTATTTCAAAACTTATATAAATTTTTTAACTTTTTAGAGCCTTAATTCCTTTGTTTGAATAATGGAAATGATACTTACAAAGCAATTATGGGGAACATTGTGATTAGAGCTTGGATTTTAATGTCAGTGTTCAAATCCTACATCTGCCAGTTACCTTCTGTGATATCAGGTAAGTTACTTAACCTACCTGAGTGTCACATAAAATGAAAATAATAATAACTACTTTGCAGAGCTATCTCAATGATTAAATGAGATGCATGTAAAACAGTTAATAGAATGATCCCTGCAGGGTGAGAGCTTTGTAGATAACTATTACTGGTGTTATTGACAGTATTACTGCTATGGAGATAGTATGCCTGAAAATGCTCTGCAAATTGCAAAGTACTATATGAAAATGAACCATCTAGCAATTAATAAAAATAGGATCCAATATATATAATATTAGTGATACTGTGAGTCTTGACACTTCTAATGTGCTGAGACTGTAAGCCCAGAACTCAACCTGGTTCAAGCTGTGGCCTCTTTAAAATCTTTCAAGGGGTTTTAAAAACAATATCTCCCGTGAATGGGGCCTGCAAATCTCTAGCACCATCCCCTTCTTTTTCTTCATTCTCTGCTGTCTCACAGTGCATTCATTAAGGTACTGTCTAATGACCATGGAGGAGAAAATTCCTTCTTAAGGCCATGCAGAAGTGCCTTGTCTAGGAGTTTCCTGGCCTAAGGCATTTTGGCGGCCTGTTATTGGAGCCCTTTCCGTCAGTATGTCTGGGCTGATCCTGACATCAACAAGGCCCACTGGGAGTGTGGCATCATACTTACCAAGGCCAGCTCTCTAACTGGGGGGATCCTTAGGAAGTTGGATTGACATGCATAGGTTTTCTGTTATGTGCTTCCTAGAAGTGCCTCCAAATGTGCACACACATTCAGTGCTCAGGGGCCACTTGGACTTGCCTGGCCTGTTGTGACATGGTTAATTTAAAATAACTGTGGGACACATTGCTCACATCATTAGATGAAACTTGGTCTATGTCTTCTATGGATCCATTGTTTATTTTTAACTTTGTAGTCTAAAATAATTTCAAGCTAACAGAAAATTTACAAAAATAGTACTGAAAGCTCCTGTTAACCATTTACCAGGATTCACTACTTTTTAACATTTCACCACATTCGTTTATCACAATCTCTTTTTTATATAGGCGTGTGTGTGTGTGTGTGTGTGTGTGCATGTGCACACACATCTATGTGTATATTTTGTAATTTTTTGAACCATTTGAGAATAGTTTACATACATCATCTCCTTTACCCCTTCAGACTTTCATGTGTATTTTCTAAGAAAAATTATATTCTATCATGTAACCACTGTACAGTTATCAAATTTATGGAATGTACCATTGATACAAATTTTTTATTAAATCTGAGTTGCATATTCCATTTTGTCAGTTGTCCCAATCATGCCCTTAATATCATCTTTCCCTCCTTTACAGGCTCAAGTACAAGATAGCAAATTATATTAAGATGTCATGTCTCTCTAGTTTTCTTTCATCTGTAATAGTTCCTCAGCCTTGCTGTCTTTCATGTGATTGACATTTTTGAAGACTTCAGAATAATTGTTTTATAGAATGGTCCTCAATTGAGGTTAGTCTGATGTTTTCCTATGATTCTGTTCTAGTTATGAATTCCTGGTAGGAAAGCTGCAAAAGTGATATTGTGTCCTTCTCAGAATATCACATCCAGAAGGCTGTGACGTTTGTCTGCTCTCAGTTGTGCTTCAAGAGGTTGTTCAGTTTCTCCCCTATAGTTATGAAGTTCCCTCTTGCAATTCATAAGCTTTCTCTCCATATTTAGTATTTGTTAAAGAGTTTTGCCCAAACAAATACTTACCATAATGATTAACCTGCTTTATTCATATTTATCAGTTGGCATTCCATTATAAAAAAGTCTCCGCCTTCTTATCTATCATCTATCAAATTTGATATGTAATCGTAGATTCATATTTTTTTTTTTTTGTTTTGTCTTTTGTCTTTTTTCCGTGTCCGGCAACGGATCGCAACCCTCAGTGTTGCCCCCGTACCGGACCGGGGACCGGCAACGGGATCACAAGCCTCGGTGTTGCTCCCGCGCCTCGCTCAGCCAGTGAGCGGGAGCCGGTCTGTATGTGGGATCCGAACCCTCGGACGGGAGCGCCGCCGCGCTTCCCAAGCGGCGCACTATCCAGTGTGCCACCGGGCCGGCCCTTGTAGATTCATATTTTAATCAAGGATTATTTATAATCCATGACTCTCATTTATTTTGATGCCAGTGGGAGTCCTTTCAAGCTTGTCTTTTCTAGATTCTCCTAGCATTCTTTTGAGAAATTCTTAAATTTTGGTACAATAAGACATTTCAGTCCCCTCTTGTCCTTCTATTGCTAGAGCTCTAGAATCAGCCATCTTTTCAAGAATACTTTTTCCTTCTAGCAAGGAATCGTATTGAGCAACCAAGATCTGATTCTAGGTGTGCTCATTGATACTGGGGTGTCCTTGCTTTTTTTTTTTTTTTTTTTCGTGTCCGGCAACGGATCGCAACCCTCAGTGTCACGCCCGTACCGGACTGGGACCGGCAACGGGATCGCAACCCTCGGTGTTGCCCCCACGCCTCGCTCAGCCAGTGAGCGGGAACCAGTCTGTATGTGGGATCCGAACCCTCGTCGGGAGCGCTGCTGCGCTTCCCAAGTGGCGCACTAGCGCAGTGCGCCACTGGGCTGGCCCCGGGGGTGTCCTTGCTTTTACGTACATTCAGCAGATACCTACAAAAATATATATAATGTGTATATGTGTATGTACATATATATAATTATGTTTGTATATGTTTATATGTATACATTTATTTTGTGGTCAGTAATTCACACCAATACTTCCAAATTCCAATCCAACCGCATGATCCATCCTTGTTTTCCCCATTTCTATAGTTCTATTTTCTTTCTTCCTCAGTGAGAATCTTGTTCCCAATTACATCAAAACATTTATTTATTTACTTAATTCTGCAATACAAAAATTGGTTTTAGAATGCTAAACTCAAACTACTATTAAAAACAAAAACCTACTCAGAAGAGTTCAAGATTTATATTCAGTTCCGGTCTCTCTAGATTCAAGTTATATATCCCTACTGCTGTGTTCTATAGTCATTTACATGAGTTGTATTTTTTCATTCAGTTTGATTATTTTATTCATTTTAAATATAGGTGGAATTATTTGTTTCTTTAGCATTGAGTTTGAAGTTTTCCCCACCGTCTTTGTTAATTTATTTTTTAATATATATAATGTTCCTATGCTTCTGAAAGTCCAAACTACAAAATTATATTCTCAGAGGGGTCTCACCCCTTCATTCCTGATTCTCTTGTAGGTGACCAGTTTTATTTCAATCCTTTCCATATTTCCTCATGACAAAAAATTATGCTTATGTGTATTTTATTATTTCTTTCTCTTTTTTATATAACAGATAGCATAACATATAGTCCTTTCTTTTTGTTTTTCTTTTTTTTTTTTTTTTTGAAACAAAGACAATATAATAGTAGGTAGGGCCCTGTCCTCTGCCTTGTTCTTGCTCTGGACTTATGACACTTTCATATGGTGGCTAGCTGGAGAAAAGAAGTTGCCTTTAAAGCTTTTCTCCTTACCCCAAAGCTTAGCATAGAATTGGAACCTTATAAAGATTGTTGGGTAGATGTTTAATTCACCTGGTTATTGAATGGAACAAGAGGACAGACATGACATACAGCTGAGTACATACTAGACTGTTAAACAACTTTTTTTCATGGCTGTCCTTAAGACTGAAGTCTAAGTTCCTCAGTCTTGCATCGAAGGCCCAGCTTCTTTTACTTGCCCACGTAGACCTTATGCGGCTGCTAACCTGAAGTATTTGATCCTCATACTAATGTATTTTTTCAAGCTTTTAAATTTTGATATTTAATTTTAGTTATCCAGAATTCTCTTTCTACCTTTTATGCCTCGTCAAAATTTAACCACCTCGTTTAATGTTAGTGACTTATCTAACTCACTTGTTAGATAGCCATCATTAAACTACTCCAGCAAACTTATTATTGCTATAGCAGCACTTAGTACACATCTCAAATATAGCACTTTTCGGCCTGTATTGCAGTAATTGGTTTACTTTTACTCTCACAGTCTTCCCTGTGTGATTTTGAGTTCCCTGGGCGTTAGCACCCTTGTTAATCTTCAGTAATTGATTTTTCAAAAATATTTTTAGATGATTCACTAAACTTATAAGACCCTTCTTCACTCTAAATCTTAGTCCTTTTTATATGTCTGATGAAGGGCCTACATGAGATTATCACTACAGGATCCTTACAACTCTTAACAGTTTGTAACAATAAAAGGCAATGTAATTTTTTTTTTTTTCTCCTTGACTAAATTCACCACTGACAGGAAGGGGGCGCCATTTAACAGCTTGTGAAGAAAGTTTTTGTAACTTCTCGCTTTTATAGAAAGTTTTTGTAACTTCTCGCTTTTATAGAATGGGTATTATTCTAGCTGAAATTGAAACAGATTTCATACTCCTCTCTGAGATGTCAGTTTACTTAACAGTGGACATTTGAATTGAGAATAAAGCCAAAGATACCTTATCTAAGCTCCCTTGTAAATTTGTGCATAGCTCCAATTATTCTCCTTATAAATTCCAGGTGGACTTATAAAAGGTAAGAATGTTGATAAGGAAAAAGAATAATGGTTGATAACTCCTATGTTATGAAGATTTATGGATACATATCATATATATGAATATGGGTTCATGTGTGCGTGTATTACAGTGCAACACCTAGAATCGGAGGAGGGATTTCTTTGAATAAAAACTGACCCAAAGGGTACTTATAATGCCTGTTTATGCCAGGATAAGAGAAACAGCAGAGACAGCATTCTGTCTGTTTGTCGTATCACTAACAGTAGATACTGTGTAGGAAGGCTCTGCCCACATTTCAGAGGACTTAGTGCTTGCAACATTTCAGTGTCCAGATCATGTAGGACTATACTGAGCTCTGAGGACTGTGTGATGAGAATGTTCAAGTTGTCTTATTTAAAGGAGAGATAGTCTTGGTAAAAGCCTCTCAAAGATGCCTGTTCCTACTTTCTAGGTGCCCGTTTTGACCTGAGCCACTTTAACTGCCTGGGCCCAGCCTCACAAGGCATAAATAGACTTGTTATTGTAAGAGGCAACCTCAAGCCACTCTCTCGAGCAGTTACATAAATAAGACCAGGGCTGGCTTGGAAAGGGTGTAAATCTCTGGCCAAAATGAGAGAAGAGGGAGCCATTCACTTTCAACCACAGTTAACCTGCTGACTGAGTTTCCAAATAAACTTTTCTCTCTTAAGACTGATTGCTAGTGATGATTATAAAAATGAGTGTGAGAATGTGGCCAGGGAAGTGACCACACCTTCGCAGATTCTTCAGGGCAGTTCTTCAGCTCTGCCTCCAGTAGGCATTTTCCTGGGAGCCAGGAGGAGGTGTCTCTAGATCCTGAGTGGAACTTTCTGTCTTGAGGACAGAAAGGAAGAGGGTCCCCCGTCACTCAGCTTCTTTGTACCTCCCCTTTACTGCCAATTACGGTACATAAAGGTGGACAGAAAAGATGACTGAAAGGACAGATAAGCCAGCTGTTTCCTGTTGCATCCAGGGTGCAGTTATCCCATCTATGCCTTCTTGTATTGTACAGAAAAACTTCAGGAAGCCAAAGGAAGAGGCCTCATCTTAAAGCGAAATGTCTTGTGGATATTGCAAAGGGAGTTAGAGTGATTTTCCCTGCCTGCACACTTTTAGAACGTTGTGCAAGCTAGAAAATGTTGCTTGTAGATTGCAGTTGTCAGTCTTCTCAGAAAAGCCACAACGTTAGCATTTCTTTGAGGTATTTTCTTCATCTAACTTTTGGGTTTCCTTTCCCTTGATTTAGAATTTTTTTTCCCTTAAAAACAATCTTTTATGCTGCCAATACACACAATGCAAAATAGCAAAAATGCATTTGTGTTTGATTTGATTTTTCCCTCACAATTAAACTAAATTTGTCTTTGCATTAAAGAGCAGTGAATACGCATAACTGCTTTGCATCCACTTTTTAGAATCCGAACATCTTAAAGTAGTTTTCAGCACTCTCAAGGAATTTGGTTCAGTTTATTTGGGGATGACTTGTATTGTTTTCCAGCCTCTGAAATGGATATGTTTTCTTTTTTTTCTCTTATCCCTCCTCTTTTGTGAGTTATATTACCAATCAAAGAAAGCCTTTTTGAACAAACAAAAATCCTGTGATAATTGAAATAGAAGCAGCCAAATATGATGTATGTCCTGGTAAATATTTACAAATATGAGATGCAGATTTCCTTCTGATACTTCAAATGCTGGTCACCTTAGGGCACCGAAAAGAATTATGACTCAATGAAGTGCATGCTGACTTGTAACTAAATAAGTAAATAACTGGAGTGAAGTCCAGCTGCTGTTTAACAGCTTCCCCAGTTACGTATACACTTTCAAACAAGCATGAAATGTAGGTCTCTGGACATCACTAAAAAGAACCACAAATAAACAGAGTGTGATCCCCCACTCCTATTCCTCCCCGACAGCTAGAAGCTTGCCTGGGAATTGGGGTGGTTTTTGTTGCTTTTCTGTCCCATGATCTGTAAACACAAATGCTGTTCAGAACGCTCAGGGTCAGGCTGCTGCTGACAGAATCACTGAGCCCGGAAAAGCAAGGAGGCAAAGACTTTGTGGCCTGTGACAATTCCCTCACCCTTTATTTTGTGAAGACTCACACTCCAGACTCAGATACTTCAATTTTAACATCTGGGCCAAGTCAGCCTAGGGGACTGGGAGCCAGATTTGCCAATTCTCAAGTGTAGCTCTCTTTTTTCACCTGCAAGATATATGTTAAGCTCAAACCCTGCAGTTTGGGGTCAGATGAACGCCAAAATAATAGAACATTTACATGGAACACATTCCTCTTACATTAAACACAACATTAGAGCTGGAAGGCCTGTTAGACGTTACTATTCTGACTCCTTCTTTCTATGCATAAAGAAACTGAGGCTGAGAACAGAGTTCAGAACAGACTCAACTCTTCTCATTCTTGGTTCACTGCTATACCTTGACACTTAGCTGTCTGTATCAGTTACGTGTTGCTGTATAGCAAACCATTCCAAAACTTAATGGCTTTAAACAAGAATGATTTATTATTGGTCACAATTCTATGTGTGCTTGGACTTGCTCCTGCGGCTAACATTCACCAGTTGGCTGAAGGCTGGACTCACCTGCACCATGGAGATGGCTGGGCTTTCTCTCTACTTGGTCCTTTGTCTCAATCTTCTTCACAGCATGAAGATCCCAGGAACAAGACCCAAGAGGGCAAGCGCTTGGTGTGTAGCCCCTATCAAACCTCAATTCGCTCTCTTTGCTGATGCCACTGGCCAAAGCAAATCGCAGAGCCAACTCAACACAAAGGTGGAATAGGAACATTCAGGGTGTGGGTATGGAGAAGCCTAGTCAAGTGGGGCTGTTACTTGAACAATCTACCACTGGCTTATGACAAGTTTACCCTAAGAGTGTTCCATACAAAACGTTAAAAAGCCTTCCTTGAAAAAAAGATCTTCCTAGTCAAGAGTTTGTAGGAGTCCCATAGAAGAGAAAATGGCATTTCCCATGTGCATTTGACTGAGATTTTCTTTTCCTTGTGAAACAGCTATTACACCACAGACAACAGTTTTGAGAAGACTGGCCTAGGGCATTAGGAAGACCGGCTTCTGCCACCTTTCTGCCCTCTCCACTTCAAACACATCTTTGATGAACTTGAACTCAGTCAATGGAGTTTCAGGATTAAATGCTGATTTGTTGACTTTGTGCATTTCCACAGTGTCTGGGTAGGGATGGCCTCTCTCAGGGGTTAAATGACTGGTGAAGTTCCTAAAGTTCATGGACTAGAGTGCCTGGACACAGTCCTGGGATGAGGAGACACGAAACAGCAATTCTAAGTCAGAACAAATGTTATTTCCCTAGGAAATATCTAACCCCAAAGAGCATTGCTCTACATTAGAAAGCTAGTTTCTGAATGTGTCAGATACTGCAGAAAAAGTGCCAATGATATTCTGCCTGCCTTTTCTAAGTTTGTGTTTGAAAATGCTTTCTCTGAGCTAGTGCAGAATTATCATTTTCTTTAAAATATTTTTATTTTTCATAATTAAATTCCACTTTGAAAGTGTGTTGCACACAGTGGCAAAAACTGAAGCAGAGCTAATGGATCCACGGTGAATATTAATCTTCTGCCCATCTCCAGCTCTCCTCCCTAGAGGCATTCACCAATACCTGTTTCTCGCATACCTTTTCCCAGGTACAGTATGTTTATACAGGAATATATATATACAAATAGTACCGTAATACATGTACTACTCTGCCACTTTTTTTTTAACTTAAGTTTTTTTTAAAGAAACAACTTTATCAGAGATTGCTGTAAATAAACAGATAAATAGTTAGCTAAAAGAGCACCAAGTCTTTTTCAGAGAACTTTCACATTGACTTTGCATTCGACCTTCACTGGTGCCCTGAAGTTCTTCTGGTTTTCAGATTCATGACTTTTCATTTTCTACTGGATCATCGGATAGGTCATAAATTTCAGTCAGCTCCAATTGGCCATTCTGTTGATTTTACCTGTCGCAAGCTGTCAGAGTGAGCACAAGAAGCTTTCTCCTGGCTCATAGTAGTAGGTTGGTAACAATGTGTTGGTAGAGAGAAAGTGGCGTGGATCAAAAGCCAGACTCAGGAATCTACTTTATTTTTTGAGTCTTGGTTTCATCTTTGGTAAAAATAGGAAAATCACACTAGTCTTATATATAGTTATGATAGCAAGATGTAAAAATATATTTGGAAGTATTTTGTGATCACCAAGTGTTATACAATTATTATCCAAGTCAAGTTAAATATTAATAAATTTGTTTTAATCAAGGTACCATTGCTTTTTAAGTATAGACCCCCAAAGCACCCTACTGATGCCAAGCATTTGCGAAATTCTGAAAATGCAAATTTGATCATTTTCCTGCCCTTTTAAAAACCTCCAATGGTATTTTTACCACCAAAGAGAGCTTATAAGCCCTTGTGTGATTGACAACTGCCCAGGTCTTTAGCATCATGTCTCAGCAGCCAACTTCAACCCATCCCCTTTTCATTCTCTGCTTCAGCTGAATAATACTTTATTTCCTAAATATTTTCTGTGGCTCTGGTCCTTTGCACAGGCAGTTCTTTCTGCCCAGAATACTCTTCTTCCTTGACAAGTAGCTGCTCCCCCACCCCACTCCAACACCCTCATCCTCCCCACTCCAACACCCTCATCCTCCCCACTCCAACACCCTCATCCTCCCCACGCCCTCCCTCTGCAAGGCAAGATTAGGTGCTAGTTTCTTCCAATGAGGATCCAGAACATCATGTTTCCTCCATTTCAACACTGATCCCACTAGGCTCATTCTTGATTTCTTGCCTCTATTCTGAACACTACTGTTTTAAGTAAATATTCATTAAATGCTTATTGATTGCATGGATAAATGTATTAATTAATATATCCATGAGCAGTCAGTGCCCTGGACAGCATTTTGTGCGGCCTGGGAAGAAAGGAGTATGAGGTTAAAGTGAGACTGATATATTTAAATAATAAAATACTTCTTTTATCTAAAAATAGAAAAGCAAAAGATTGTCTTTACAGTCATGGAAGGGCAGTTATTTTATGATCTTCTCTTCTACAACTCACTTTCTAGAGGAGAGGAACCCCTTACTATAAAACCTGAGGAGGAATCAATCCTAGGTATAGAGGATGGTGGCAAGTGTGAAGGAGCTGGGAGAGAGAAAGCAGTTTAGGAGTTGTTTATTTGTGACCTGGTACAAATCCCCAACCTCAGACTATGAAATTGACCAGCCTAACCCATGCTCTGAAATGAGATGTGGTTCTCAGAAGGAATCCAGTTTTAGACAATAATGACTACTCCATTATCAGGGTTTTGTGTGAGTGAGTGTGTGTGTGCATGCACGTGTGTGTGTGTGTGTGTGTGTGTAATGAACACGGGACATCTAGAAGATCTGGGAGAAGAAATAGAAAGCAAATTTGACATATCCGGTTTGCCAGCAAGAGAGAGATAGAGAAGTCATGGGAAGAATTAGCCATATATCTATTAGCATAAGTCATATAATAGGCCCCCGTGATAAAAGAAAATAAAGTACTATTTTTGATTAGAGATCGGCTTAGCTCTTTGTTATCCTTTTAAAGCTTGTTCTCTTTCGCTTCCTCCTCTGTGTGTGTTTTTATGTGTGTGTGTTTGTGTGGGTATATTGAAGTTTTTCCGAAGGTAAATATTAAGAAAGGCTTTAATTTTTTTTAATGCCAGAAACCTTTCTAATGGTATTGATTGTCAAAATTGGAGTCACTTTTCATATGAAATTTAAGTGTCCATCAATTTTTAATTTTTGTTCCTTTTATTCTAAGTTTTAGATTGAAATATGCTGCTTTGCATATTGAAAGACGTTTATGTGAAATTAGAGTCCGTATTAGAAAACACAGTAACCAGTAGTGATTGTCTAAGTCTGTTCCCCCTGCTATAGCACCATACTTTAGACTGGGTAATTTATAAACATCAGAAATTTATTTCTCACAGTCTATATGCTGGGAGATCCAAGATCAAGGCACCAGCAGTTTCTGTCTTTGGTGAGGGTTTTCCCTCTGCTCAAATATATGGTGCAAGCTCTTGCTGCATCCTCACATGGCAGAAGGGAAAAAGACAGACTCCCTCAAGCCCTTTTATAAGAGTGCTAATCCCATTCATGAGGGCCAAGCCTTCGCGACCTAATCACCTCCCTAAGGTCCCACCACTTAATACTATTGCACTGGGGATTAAGTTTCAACATGAATTTTGGAGAAACACAAACATTCAAGCTATAGCAGTGACTGTTTAAAAATTTTAAAGGATGCTGTTAGAAACAATATTAAACATTCACTGAGGTTTGCTCCTCTGTTTTCAACCCTCATGTTAAATTATCAGAGTACTGCAGCTCTATCGAAAAGAAGCAATAGCACACTGATAATAGGAAACTTGCTCGAGTGAAGACCAAGTGCTATGCTGCAGCTCTTCCATATGGCAAGAAAAGGCAATAACAATGGGGGGGGGGCGGTCTATGGGAAGGCTGGGTAAGTGATGGAGCTTGGTTTTTAAAACACTGTGCTTTTCAAACTTGAGCAGGTTGATAAGGCCCATGTTCCTGTTATGTGAAAATATTTTTGGAAGAGCCCATTTCCCAAGATGCCAAAGGGGATTTTGTCTAGCATGCCATACAATGTCCTCCAAACTCTGGCCCCACCAACAATGATCTCAACTGAGAGGCAACAGAAAGGTGTTTTGAAGTTTGGGCTTTAGTAGATGGCAGAGATTTGTTTGGATCTCAGCTTTGTCATTTATTAGCTGTAGTAACATGGGTAATGTTCTTTCTCTTATTCTATGTTTCTTCATCTTTAAAGTATTTATAATAGTAATAATTATTGCTTGTTGCATTGTTATCATGAGGATAAAATTGGAAATGAATGTATACCTGGCATTAAAAAATGGTCAATCAATGTTAGCCATTATATTTAGTTCAGGCTTCACTTTCATAATATAGTTTTTATTTATTTATTTGTTTGTTTATTTATTTATTTATTTAAGTTAAAGTAAAATGTGCACTTGGTTTAAAGAGTCAATTAGCTCTACAAGACTTATTACAAAAAATAGCAGATCTCTGCCCCTTTCTGTCTCCCTCACTACTTCCTCTTCCCAGAACAAATCACTTTCCATTCATTTAACTTGTTCTTTTGGTATTTACCTCCCTATCTTTAAGGGAGAGCTTCTCAAACAGTAAGCAGCAAATAGATTACACATGTGAGGAGATATTGATCCCTTCTGCCCTTGGGGTAGTCACGTGGAACTTGGGGTGGCATGAGCCTCTGTCTAGTTGCTCCAATCTTAATCAGTCTTTTCCATTTATTCCTGTGTGTTGTATTCATATTTATGTGTGTGTGTGCTACGTCTTGAACAAAGTTGAGAAGAATTGGTAAACATGGAGCTACATACAGATGTTTCAGTTTAAGCATTCTCCACTGATTTCACACACATCAGTATGTGTACACACAAGCAGATGCCCTTCTTGTTCTCCCACTCTTCCAATAAAGTGATCATAATTTTGGTTATATGAATATTCAATATTTCGTATTATGACTAGGTAAATCATAAACCGTCTAGTAATTTCTTTACCTTTTACAAATACTTTTTTTCTCTGCAGTGAATGCTTTTCTTGATTTTTTTTCTTTGTTTAGTTTTCTATGTACTTATCACTAACTCAACTCAAGATTGTCAAAATCTTCAGGTATTCTTTTAATTTTATATTCTAGCAGAAATCTCAGCAAAAAAAAAAAATTTAAAAGAGGACTGCTAAGGGGATCTTAACCCTTGACTTGGTGTTGTCAGCACCACGCTCACCCAATGAGCGAACTGGCCATCCCTATATAGGATCTGAACCCGTAGTCTTGCTGTTATCAGCACCACTCTCTACCAAGTGAGCCACGGGCTGACCCCTCAGCAAAATTTTTAACATCTGCTCCTAGTAGGTTTTTTCTTCTATGCTTGATGCACAACTACCACGCTAGGATAGCCTTCATTACCTTGGGAGCTTTCTTCCTATTTCCTGTGTTGGGTTCCCTCTTGCTTTAGCCATATCTTCTCTTCTGATCACTTGTTTTGCTGGAGCACATCATCTAGTAACTTCACAAGAAGGAGAAATTGGGAATAACATTTTTTAAGACCATGGCATGCCTTAAAATGTTTTATTCTCAGGTTATCCTTGACTGAAAGCTTGACTGGGTGTAGAATTTTAGGTGCTAACTCATTAGGTGCTAACTCATTCCTCAGAATTTGAAGACTTCAGTGCATTTTCTTCTACCTTCCTGCTAGGTTTTTGTGAAGTCCAAAGCTATTTTGATTCCTCATTCTTTGTATGTGACCATTTATTTCTCTCTTTGATGTGTGTATAGTCTTCTCTAAAATTTTATGGTGCTATGTCTTAAAGTGGGTCTGTTTTCATTCATTTTGCCAGATACTTTGCAATTTATATCCTTCGTTTCTAAATATGTTTTGATATAGTTTTTCACTGGTGACTTCCTTTCTTCCTTTTTATCAGTGCTTTTTTTCTGAAACTCCTGTTATTTGGATATTGAAGATTCTGGATTTATTTTAACTTTCCTTAGTGTTCTCTACTATTTTCCATTACCCAGACATTTTGTCCTGACTTTTGGAAAATTTCCCCAGTTTTATCTTGTAATTCTTCTATTGCAGTTTTAATTTTTGCTCTCATATTTATTTCAAAGACACTTTCAAAATTGTCAGAATATGTGTTTTTGTAGAGTGAACTCAGTTTTTATTTTGTGAATGTTACACATTAATAATATTTTTGTTGACTTTTTGTTCATTGCATTATTTTCCTGCCATCTCCGAGTTGCCTGTCTTTTTTCACTTGTATTTAGGTCTCTGTTTTTCATGTCAATGTCTTTTCTGAGTTATCTGCTAATGTTTTAGAGTTATGCTCTTGAAGGGTGATGTGGAAACCATAGTCTTCAGTGTAGAGAGATGATCCGATGGGCTGCTTTGTGGGGGTGGCCTCAATGCTGGTATCTTTCTATCTCCTCACTTGGGTGAGCCAGATTCCAGTTTTCCCCCTGCAGGATATAGGTATGATTTTCAGTGGTTTAGAGACCCAGCAGTGATAAGACTGGGACTGGAGTAGTGCTGTGGATAATTTATTATATAAATGTGCTCATCATTTCTCCAGTTTCAATAAGATAATACCATGGTTTGGACCTGGGGAGGAAATTGGGGGATGTAAGTATTTCTTAAGCGAACTTTCAACAAATTCTCCACTTTTTATCCCAACCCTCACTTCCACTTTTAGAGGTACCTTGTACTGAACAATTACTGAGCCTTGTGGGTGTTTTCTGCCATAAATGTGGTCGCATTTTAGCTTTTCCTACTGCAAACTTGGAATTCGTATTGCTCAAGTCTTCTATGTCATTTAGCATAAGTAAAGTTGCTTACCCGATTCCAAAGTTTTGCTGCTGTTTTCTCTTCTTCCATTATTTTTCTTATGATTTTATGCCTTGACATTCTTTTTTAAAAAATCTTTTTAACATATATTTTCATATTATTATTTTTAATGGACACACAATAATTTGTGTACATATTTATGGGGTAAAGTGTGACATTCTGGTATATGTATATAGGATGTGATATTCAAGTCAGGGTAGTGGCATATCCACCAGCAAAAACATTTATCATTTCTTTGTGTTGAGAATATTTGAACTGCTCTCTTCTAGCCATTTTAAAATAAACAATAAATTATTGTTAATTATATACACCTAGCATGACTATATAACACTAGAACTTATTATACCTATTTAGCTGTAAATTTGTATACATTAACCAATCTCTCCCCACCCACCTACCTCCCCACCCTCAACCCCTCCCAGCTTCTAGTTACCACAATGCTACTCTCTACTTCTATGAGCTCAGCTGTTTTTCATATCATTTTCCTAGGGTTTCAGAAGGAAGCAAGAGTATATGCATGTGTTCATTTTGTTATCTTCACTTGGAACTCTAACTTAGATTTTTCTCTTCCATCTTTTTGATTATTCTGTCCTCTTAGGTTGTAATGTCTTTCTTTTGATCTTCTTTCTTTTTTGCTGAGGTCCAACGCTGGCCATGGTTTCATTCTCAAGCCTTTCCTAATAACTCCAGCCTCCAGGAGTATATTTTCTTTGCTGTTGAAGCAAACTGATTTCTCTCTGTCTAGTTCCTGAATTTTCACATGCCATTGCTGCTGCTACCACTACTACTTCTAGTAATAATGATGCAAATGAATACTAACACTTACGGAAAGCTAAGTGCTATTGTAATCACTGTACATATGTTTTCTTACCTCGTCCTTGCAGCAACCCTTTTAATTGTGTTGTTACTATCTTCATTTCACAGAAGAAAACATTGAGGCACTTGGAAGTTAAACTCAATGCCAGAACTTACATATGACTATCTGATTTCAGAATCTGTAATCTTAACTATTCATAACAGTTATGAGAAGAAAGTACTCTTATGCTTATTTCAAAAATAAGGAAATTGTGTACCAGAGAGTTTACATGATCTTGCTGACGTTCCTTTAATGGCTAGTAGGAGGCAGAACCAGAGCTTTGTGATAACGACTCCGGAACTCCTATACTACTGGGATAAGTTATACCCTTCTCTATTTAGCAAAATATTGTCTCACTGTTTCAGTTTTTCACTAAATTGTTGATGAACTGTTTAAATGCTTACCACCTGCTATCTGAAAATGTAACATGTAGTGTTAAAAATACATTTTCAGCATTTCAGCACTGAATTTCAATTTAAGAGCATGTAATACAACTGCCTTATTTAGCAGATGCACGTGATATTCAAAGAAGCTGGGTAACTTACCAGAGCTTACATTGCTAAATACTAAAGAAGCAGGGTTAAAACCCAGTCATCAAGTGTACTCTTGCTTGTATTTTATAAAATACCTTTCAAATGACTTATACTGCTAGAAACTTATAAACAAATAACATTTTTTTCCAGAGTGTTTACTTTAGCTGAAAATCACTTTATACGATATATTTTTTCTTACAAATAAAATTTGTGTATGTCAGATATTTTTCATAATAAAATAGAGTTGTTTTCCCATTGATGTATTTTGGCCTCTAAAGCACAATAAAGATCACACATCACAACAAATTCACAAAAATCTATATTGTTTAAAAGTGTTCTTTTTTTTCCTTGCTAAAGCATGCGTGACTCTAAAAAAGTCAGTGCAGCCCTAAAACTTAAAATACCACAAATCAGAAACAGTGTTCTTCTCTTTTTTATCCATGCAAGAAGGGCTGTGTTCTATGTGCTATCTGTCTCTCTAAACTCAGTCTTGGGTTTTATCTCAGTTTCAAGGTAAATATTCTTTAAAAGTCCAAATCTCTTAGCTGTTCTGTTAAAAGGTTTATCTTGTGCATGTATTGCTTGTTTGTTTAGCAACCCTATGAGTCTACTGAAGTGTTTGTTAGTGGTCTTTCTAAATTATTTATGGTGAGAGCCAACTAATCTTTGGTCACAGTGAATTTCAGGGAATTTCTGGGAATCACTACCCTGATTGATTGTATTTCCAATTGGGAATTTCTGCAAAGTTATCAAGCTTACATTCATGTTATTATCTTCAAGAACCTTTCCGCAGAGAGAAGTGAGTGGGTCTTATTCCCAAAGGAGAATTTGGAAAACCAGTGTGCCTGAAATAATTGGGAAAGAAATTAATAATTTCCATTTTTATTCCTTTATTTCTGTCTTTTTAAAAAATATTGTTGAAGTGGAAGCAGAGAAAAGAGGGGGCTTCAGTCAGGCACTCAGAAGAAACTAGAAAAATAATGAAGACAGGAGCAAAATAAGAAAAGTCACAGCAAATATGTCTTGTAAGAAATGTCAACAACACAGGGGAAATGCAATCTTTGGCTCTTCATCCTATCCTAAGTCTTGGCAGTTTTACAATTCAGGGCAAATGACCAACATACCCTGAGCTATGCTTCTGTAGTTCACAGAAGGGCCTCAGTACTTTTAAGAAAAGGGAGTGTTCAACTTCGTCTTTGAGGGCAAAGATTAGAATCATAGAATGTTAGCACTCAAAAGGAATTCATAGATCATCTACTCTCTCGTTCAATCTCTTTCTCTCACAGTTGAGGTCGCTTTGAGGCCAAGAGAAAGGACATAAGTTTTCCAGAGTCATGCAGTAAGTTAATGGCAGACCTGAATTAAAACCCACCAAAATCTTGATTCTCAGACAACGATGTCAGCAAAAATGCATTAAAATATGATTAAAATCCAACCTACTTAACAGAACTGATCGCATCTCCTGTCACTCTCCTCATTATTCCCTCTGCTCCTGCCACATTGACCCTCTTCTTGATCCTGGGATACACCAACATATTTTCTGCCTCCAGGTATTTGCAGTGGCTGTGCTCTCAGCCTGGAATGATGCCTTCTGCCCCGCCCATCTTGCCTCATCATGGGTGTTGTCATGTCAATCAGATCTTAGGTAATGCTAAGTTGATTCTTAGGGTCTCTTGATCATATCATTATTATTTTTTTCTCAGCATAACACTTATCACCATCTATTTTTTATTGTTATTGTTCCCCCAGTAGAATGCTTCATCAGTGTACTGATCTCAGTTGTTTATGTGTTCATCACTGCCTGGAACATGCCAAGCATGTAATAAATGTAAAATGCATACATATTAAATAAATAAATACATGCATATGTACATAAAATAGTTGGAAATTCACACAGTCAAAAAAAGTCTTACCTGGGGCAGATGTTTGTATTACATGCTTCAACTTCACTATGATCTGTGCTTTATTCATCATATTAACCTTTTCTAAATGTATGTATTTCAAAATAATATGTAATACATGAATTTTTATGTCGAAAAATATGCATATATGTATATATATAGACATCATCTTCAACTGTTGGATTTTATGTAGATAACCAAATATTGGCATAAAAATGGAAGAGTGTTGCACATTTTATGATGCTCTTATTACACCAAAAATATTTTCCTGAGAGTTTTTGAATTTTAAAAGAATCCTGGTTCTTTCTAAATGCAAGTGTCCTGTGGTGCTATTAAGAGAACAGTCTGCTGGCTGTTAGAGACTCAGAGACTGGTATGTCCACTGTTCATTCACAGCTCCCCACTCGAGGCAGCTTGGAGACATGGAAGACTCTAATGACAATGATACTTACCACCTCCAAGTAGCTAAACAGACTAAACTGATCATTGTCTTTTTGCCTGGAACTTCCTTGATGTTAGAGTGATGTTTATATTTCTAGCCTCATTCCTTCTAACTTGACAGGTTTAGGATAGTCTGGGTGGGAATAGAAAAAAAAAAAAACTGGAAAGAGTAGTAAAGGTCCATCCTTACTGATCTTGCCTCCCTCTGCTCCCACACACTCTAGCAAGACACACCTTCTCTAGTTTGAGGATTGTAAAGATACTGTTAGTTGTATAAGTATTTTATTTTTTGTCAGCTAGTCTATTCCACATTTCAAACATCTAATCATGCTCTAATCCAAATACCTGATGCTTGTTCTTAAAGAGGGAGAACTGAAGTGCAGAGGGGACGCTGACACATGAAAGTCAAAGGAGGAGGGTCCGTCTTGCTCTGTCCATTGGAAGCATGTTCTAATAGAAAGAGAGAGTGGGTTCCCTGTCCTGGAGGAAAATAAGTTATTTTGTTCCTAGAGGGTCATTAAAAAATTAGAATTATAAATCCCTAAGTGGCAATCACATATCTTAGCTATCATTGGGGCAAATCTATCTTTGCCCCATGTTACCAAAATGTTCTGTTTTCTCCCAAGCACCAGAGAAATATTTACTAAATCATGACCTACTGACAAGAAGCCTATCAGCCCCATAAGGAAAATGATGTTCCCTTCTCACAGCATGACTGTCACCATTGGGATACAATTTGAGTCAGACTAGTATTTCAGTCTTGTCTCTATTACAGGGAAACATAGGAACCAGAATCTCATTTTTCTTTTTTTAAAAAATAAATTCTTGACATAAGAAAACACAAGGAACAAAATAAAAAATAGATGTATTGAGCATCAACAGGAATAAAAACTTTTGTGTTTCAAAGAATGTCAAGAAAGGAAAAAGGCACACAGAATGGCATAAAGTATTGGGAATCACATATCTGATAAGGTACATGTATCTGGAATAAATAAAGAACACTTAGAACTCAATAAAAAGGATTATCCAGTTAAAAATGGGCAAAGGATATGAATGGACATTTCTCCAGAGAAGATATACAAAAGGTCCGTAAGCACATTTGAAACGATGCTCAATGTCTTTGACTCCCAACACCATCCCCTTACCTCCTTCTTGACCTAAGCAACCACTAATCTATTTTATGTCTCTATAATTTTTTCTATTTTGGCCATTTCATATAAATAGGAACATACTATATGGTTTCTTTTTTTTTTTTATATGTGTATATGACTGACTCATTTCATTTAAAATGATGTTTTCAAGGACCATTCATGTTGTAGCATGTATCAATACTTTATTTCATTTTCTGTCCAAATGATATTCCATTGTATGAATATTTAATTTATCCATTCATCAATTGATGGACATTTGTGTTGTTTCCACTCTTTGGCTACTATGAGTAATCCTGCTATAAACATTTATGTACAAGTTTATTTTGTGGATGTTATGTTTTCATTTGTCAGTAGAATTGTTGGGTAATATGATAATTCCATGTTTAACTTTTGAGGGAACTCCCAAAACTTTTTTCATAGTGGCTGCAACATTTTACATTCTCACCAGCAAAGTATGAAGGCTCCAAGTTTTCTGCATCATTGCCAATACTTGTTATTATGGTTTTAATTACAGCCATCTTACTGGGTGTCAAATATTATCATTGCAGTTATGACTTGTATTTCCCTAATAGCTAATCATGTTGAATTTGTTTCATAAGCTTATTGGCTATTTCTATACCTATGTGAAGGAATGTCTATCAAAATTCTAGCCCCCCCCTTTTTTTAATAAATCGGGTCATTTGTGTTTTTGTTATTGAGTTGCAAGTTTCTTTGTATTTTCTGGATACAGATCAATTATCATATATAAGATCTGCAAATATATTCTCTCATTCTGTGCATTGTCTTTTCATGTTCTCGATGGTGTCGTTTGCAGCATAAAAATTTTCATTTCATGTAGTCCAATTTATTTTTTTTTCTCTGTCACCTGTGCTTTGGTGTCCTATTAAAAAGAAAACTGAAAGCATTGCTTAACCCAAGGTCACATAGAATTATTTCAGTTTTATTGTAAAAGTTTTAGAGTCGTAGCTCTGATATTTAGGTATATAATCCATTTTAAATGGTTTTATATATGGTTTGAGGTAGAGGTTCAACTTATTGATGTGGTTTGATTTAAATGTGCCATTTTGCTTTTTTCCCCTATATGTTTCATGTTCTTTTTGTTGTTTCTTTCTCTTTCATTGCCTTATTTTTCATTAAGTGAATATTTTCTAGTGTGACACTTTAATTCTTTTAATAATTTTAAGTTATATTTCGAGTTATTTTCTTAGTGGTCGCTCTCAGGCTTACAATATACATATTAATGTATCAGAATCCATTTCAGGTTTCTACACTTGGAATAGTAAAATACAGAAACTTTACTCCTCTATAGCACCGTTTTCTCCCCACCTCTTAAAACTATTACTATTTTATATCTTGTGTCTGTATGTATTACAGATCCAACAACACATTGTTATAATTATTATTTTATATATGTTATATATATACATATATAAAATATATATATATATATTATTTTTATATATTAAAAATTAATATTTTATATATTTTATATTTATGTCTTTTAAATAATCTGAGAGAAGAAAATATAGCAATTATATATTTATAAAGTTTGTTATATTGACTGGGTTATTTACCTTTTCTGGTTCTCTACTTTTTCCTGTGGGTTTGCATTACCATCTGGTGTCATTTCCTTGCTCCAATACAGCTTGTTGTTTTCAAATAAATTGTATTGCTATATATTATGGCCCCAATGATGCCATTATACATTATATTGTATTATGTAATTGCTTTTTAAATCAGCCAAGAGAAGAAAGGAGAAGAAATATGTAATTATACTGTCTTTTCTCATTCTGCACCTACTTATCACAACCAATTTTTTGTGTGTATTGGAATTACTGGCTGGTGTCACTTGCTTTAAGTACTTCATGTATAAAAGATCTGTTAGCAAACAATTCTACCAATTTTTGTTTGTCTGGAAACATCTTTATTTTGCTTTAATTTTCAAAGATAGTTTTACTGGGTGTAAAATTCTTGATTGACATTTTAACCTTCAGCACTGTTAATGTGTTATCCCACTGCCTTCTGACTACCTTGTTCTTCAGGAGATGTCAAGTGTTAATCTTATTGTGATTTCCTTGTATGTGATAAGCAATTTTTCTCTTGCTACTTTCAAGATTTTCTCTTGTTTTACTTTCTACTTTTTAATTAGATGTGTCTGGGTGAATCTTTGGTATGGAAGTGGTTCTACCCAGAGAGGAAGCAGGCAATAAAAGAAAAGAGCTCCATAGCTTGCCTGAGTGTAGCCACTGAACTGGAGAGCCTTTTTTCATGGAATGTCTCAGTTCTACAAGTATGCATGGGGGTGGTGTACAGGCAGATCATAGTCTCCGGATTATCCCCTCCTGATGTAGAATTTTTACCCTAAGAGCAAACTGAGACAGGAGCAATTGGGGTCCCAGTATTCTTGGCCTGCTGGGCCTGGGGTAAGTTTCTGCAACACAGTTTGGGGGAACAAGAAAGGCCAGCATCCTGTCCCTCCTGAAATGAAACCATAGCACCAGACTGGGGCTTCTTTAATACCAAGCTGTTTGTGTGTATGTGTGTTGGGGGGGGGGGCTGAGGAGGTGGCAGTAATGATGTAGATTGTGGTCAAATGCAACAGACTGTCAATATTCTTACTGAAATTTAGATTTTCCTTACGAATGGTTTTCCATTTCCTATATGCCCTTAGGACAATTTCTAGAGTCTTTAAATGATTTTTTAAAAATGAACAAACACAATACTATGTTGAACTTTCACAAGGAGTGAACAGCACTGTGGTTATTAGAAAGGGTGAAAGGGGAGGGGGAAGGGGTTAGGGAGAAATTGGTAAATGGACACAAATAATGAGTATGTTTTTTAATAACAAATATGCCAATTATACTGATTTGATCATCACATATTGTACACAAATACTGATAATCAACTCTGTGCCCCATAAATATGTATGTAAATCAATTATGTTTCAGTAAAAAAGTGATTTTTAAAAATTGATTTAATAATTGTTGTTTTTCTGGAGGGGAGGGTCTGTTGAGCTCTTTACTTTATATTCTGAAAGTCCCGAGAGAGCCAATTTTTAAAGTTAAAGCTAAATGGGAAAATTACTTCTGTGTACTTATTGTATATTTATTTCATCTCTTTTCTAGTCAACTGCTTACAAAGGCTCCCTCCTGCCTTGACCCTACATTATTTCTTCTGTGAGCCAAGGCCCTTCACAATCTGGCCTCTGCATTCTTTTCTAACTTATCTGCAATATTCCACATTTCATAACACCTTCATTTTATGCAGGTTGGCTCACTTATCTTTTGTTATTATTTGCACATTCTAGTCTTTGTTTATGTCCCTCTGTCTTTTTGGCCAAAGTAGCCAAACTTTTAACTCATGGCTCATTCCAGATAGTCACAGAAAATCTGAACTAACAAGGTATCCCATTCTGGAGAAACAGCACCACTTAAACCAGACTGTTCTGTGCTCTTGTTCATAGTGTCTCGTGCATGCTATTCATATCCAAATGAGTTTTAAGCACCTGAAATAGAAATTATTTCTTTTTCTTTGACTTTCTTTTTTCAACAACTGACCCAGAAATGACCATGCAGCAGATGGTCAGGGAATATTGTGGAGTGAATTCTCTGCACATGTTCAATTCTGACTTACAGGTACCTCTTCTCTTCACAGAGGCAAGCATAGTCCTGATGAACTTCTAGCTGAGTTTTATAAACAGAAGGATTATGAAATTTGTTCAGTTTATGGTTTTTCCTATGAAATATATCTCAAGTATTACAGTGTATGAATATACAGTTTTAGTTGTCTAAAACAAACTCTGTGTGGGAGAAGTTGTTCTAAAGACCCAAGGATCAAAGATTACCAAGGAAGATAGTCCTCATCCTACAAAGTCATAATATTCAACAAATGTTTATTAAAAATAGTCATTATATGGGATGTCATGGATTTACAAATTTTAGTCAGCTGTAATACCATCCATAGGAACTTTGAATTCAATGGAGAAGATTGTAATAAGAAATAAGCAAAATCAGCACCAATATTATTGTATCATTGGTACAATGTATTGTGGGTCTATGGAGTCTCCCAGGTGAGAGAGGTTTCCATTGAGGAGATGACACTTTTGACTCTCCTGGGCCTTAACAAATAGAGAAGCTTTTTGGAGATGAACATGATAAGCTAGAGCTTCCAAGCAAAAGGAATTGAACAAAGTCCCAGAAGGAAAAATCTAAAAGATTTTTTTAAAATTATGGGTATTCCAATATATTTGTATCCATGATAAGATGCACTGGGTCCATGATAAGATGCATTGGGAAACTAGAATGGACATTTAGATTGAACCATATCCTGAAGAATCTTAAGTGGCAACTTGATGAGTTTCTAGTTTATCTCATTCTCATCATTAGGATATGATGGAGTTACTGAATATTTTTGAATCAGGGACTGGATGATTAGATCTAGAGCTGTTGTTCAGTATGTCAGCCACTAACCACAAATAATTATTTAAAATGAAATACATTAAAATCAAATCAAATTCAGTTCTCCAGTTGCACTAGCCATATTTCAAGTGTTCAATAGTCGTATGCGTGTCTCTCATATTAGACAGTGCAGAATATTTCTATCATAGCAGAAATTTTTATTGGAGAATGTTGTACTAGATTTTAGGCTCTGACACCAGTATGAAGAAGAGCTTGTGGGGTTGGGTAAGCAGAGATGGGGAGATGGGAAGGAAGCAGTGTCATGGATAGGGTGTCCTCAAAGCAGTCCAGGTGAAAGGTAATTGGAGTCCCCCCTGAGATATACGTTTTGAATATTAAGATTCTACAATTAATAATTATCTGCTAGGAATGAAGTGAGGGAAATAGAGAAGCTAAAACAGACAGTTGGCATACTCAGAGTGACTCAGTAGACAGTGTTGCCATTCATAGAGATAAAGAATCAGAAAGGAATGGTTAGCTGACCGAAGAAATGATGAGTATGGTCTAGTAATGTGAAGTTTGAATTTCCTACAGTAGAGCCACATAGAGACTTCCGGGAGACTGGAAAGATTATTCTGGAGCTTGTGATAAAAGAAAAGGCTGATATCCAGTATTTCTTACATACAGGTAATATTTGAAACCATAAAGAAAAGAGAATAGGGGCCGAACCCGTGGCTCACTCGGGAGAGTGCGGCACTGGGAGCGCAGAGGCCGCAGGTTCGGATCCTATATAGGGATGGCCGGTGCACTCACTGGCTGAGCGCGGTGCGGGTGACACCAAGCCAAGGGTTCCAATCCCCTTACCGGTCACAAAAAAAAAAAGAAAAGAAAAGAGAATAGCTTCAAATAAAACACCTCGAGGTGTTTTACTGTAGTTATTTCCTCTTTGTTCAATTCTTGAGGAATGAAATCCGGGTCAAGATTGCAAAGTTTATTCACTGTGTTCAATTATTTTAATATCATCTTGGTTTCTTGGGTCTCTTGTCATGCAGAGGCTAGAGAAGGCAGGTGAGGCCAGATTTTTGAGCAGCCTTTATGCTATTCTAATGGATTTCGTTTATTTTGGAGGAAATAAAATAAAGGAGAATCATTCAAGGACTGAAGGATATGAGATGATGTTGACAGAATTCCATTTTAGAAATATACCTAGCAGCAGTGGGGCAGGTGGATGGTAGAAAGGTGATACTGGACAGAACACTAGTTAGAAACCTGTTGATGAAAACCAGACTTGACGGGGACTAGTAAGAAACTGAGTCAAGATATATTTAGGGGTTAATCAATACATTGGATATTTGTGAGATTTTAGGGCTAGGTTAGGAGGAACATCTGAGATGATGATTTGGAGCCTGGGCATTAAGAAGTACCAGTCATTGAAGCAAAAAGTTCTGGGAGAAGCAAGTGTAGGTCATGAAGATGAATTCCAGTTTGGTAACATTGAGTCTGAGGTTCCAATGTCACCCAGGGAAACATGTGAACTTAAAGACATGGTTCAAATATTGCTCAAATATCATCTCTTATTGGTACTGCATGACCTATTTATTCATCCTTTGCACATTGGTCATTTCAGGTTCCTATTTTTTCCCCCATTTTGTAATTAATGGCATGTCTTCATGGTCTGATGCAGCTGATAGAAAGTGAGATGTCTTCTTCAGAGCAGCACAGAGTAGACATGGATATGGGACTTCATAGCACTTTATGTTTCCATATAAACTTGAATCTTATATACTTTCTACTTTCTTATCCTGGAACTTCCCTGGGAAATATTCTACTAATGCTTTCCTCTCATAAAACATTCTCTCTGGCCTTTCTCTCTTCCTCTCTTTTTCCCTCCTTCCTTCCTCCCACAGCCACCTCCCTGTCACTTTTCTCTTTGTTTGGATCCTTTTCCTTCTGGATATTTTTACCTGCTTGAAAGCTAAATTTCTTTCCTGGGCATTTCTTTAAACCTCCTTTCACTCCTCCACCCTCATCTGCATGACAGCCCTTAAAAAAACAACTTACAGAATCAGCATTTTAGAACTAAATGGAATCTTAGCAAATATCTTGTATAATGCCTTAATTTTGCAGAGTTAAAATTGAGGTCCAAAAAGGAACGACTTGTCCAATGTCACATCACTACACAGTACCTTGTGTTCCCATTCAATTATCTAAATCCTTTTGAGTTCAATTCTTTGAAAGTTCTTTCTATTTGTAGTATAGATGTATATATCATGGATTTTTAAAACTTGAAACATGGATAATTAGTTATAAATGGATTTACATTGTACATTGAGAATCATATTCTGAGGCTCTTTGAAAAATGTTCCCTCTAGTCCATTTGAACTTCATCATGTTTGCTTATCAATTCAATGAAATTGCACTTAGATTTCCTGGTGAGTATTTTTTTTTTATTGCACAAATAGAGTCCTTTTCAAATTTGAATGGTATATTTCATATGTATTAAAAGTACTGATTTGCTGAATTATAAATGAATTTTTTAAATGCTGACCTTAAAATCAGTTTTATATTCTTTGTCGTCATCAAATTAATACATATTCATTATTCAAAATTTGAAAATATTAAAATTAGGCAGAAGATGTTAAAAGTCACCCATGGCCTCATTAGAATTATACAATACGTATTATTTTATTGTAGGTTTCCATTTATTTTTTTCTCTGCACATTCATGTAACCATTCTCTAAAGATAATTTTTATTCTTTTTCTAACATAATACTTGTAAATATATTTTCATAATATATATCCTCATTTTAACAATTTTAATAACTTTGTAATATTTCATCATGTTTCTATATCAGCTGTATTAATCTATCAATGTCCTTAGTTTTGGATATTTAGCTTATTTTCTATTTTTAATGCTATGTATAATGCTATAATAAATATTGGATTTAAAGTTAATGTCAGATTTGGGGGACTGTTGCTTTGTAATAGATGTCCAATGGTAGAAGCATTGGGTGAAAGGGGCTAATCATTTGGGTATGAAGATAATGCTATTTCCCTGATGTTGGTACCACATACAAGTCACAAGGGACTTCTTTATTAAGAAGTCTTAGTGAATATTGTCTGAGCTCTCTTACTTTTGGGCTCCCCCTATGATCGGTACAATACATTTTGAGACAGATTGAGATAAGGGAATAATTTGTGTCTTAGGAAAGTAGACATTTTGCCTGTTCATGCTAACTTGCCTGTATGGGTCATAAGCTTTGACTATTTTAGCACTGGAGTTATAATAATTACACTAATGAGGTCAATTGTCTATTCTCCCAGAGTGCAGACTTTATAAATATATATTACAGTTACAAAGTCTACCTGTATATTTTATAAAATTGTAAAATCTTAGAGTTGACTAGTACCCTTAGAAACATTCTAACTCCTATATTCTACAAATGGGAGAATGTGAGGAAGGGAAGAACTTCTCAATGGTTCATGCCAGAGCCACAGCTGAAATCTAGGCCTCTTGATTCCCAGCAAGGAGACTTTTATCGGGAAACTAGGAAAGAATGAATAGTGATTTCATTTGAGCTGGATTGAACCCTGTAGTTTTTATTCCATTAAACAACTTATCTGCCTCCAAGTCTATTGATTGCCAGCTACAGATTAACGTGGGTGAAGATAGACCTTGATTGCAGATTATTTGGGAAGCAAAGATATTAAAAGACAATTCCTGCTATTGTCCTGACTCTTCCTTCAGTTTCCATAATTTGATATCCATAGCTGTTCAAATTACAGGACAGTTTAATATCCACTACAGGAATGCAATATGAATGAGATGCAGTACACTCACAGAGAAGGATGATGCAGCTACAGTCAGGGAAGGCTCGGCAGGGAAGTGATTCTAAAACTGAATCTTGAAAAACAGGAGTAATATACCTCATAGACAAGGCAGTAAGGGTGTTTCAAAGGAAGGAACAGTCTGTGCATTAACTACCTGGGCATGAAACTCGGTTGCATTCATCAGACTGCAGGAGGTAAGCATGGCTGAGAGGAAGTCAGTGAGGGTGGGTGACGCAGCCACTAAAGATGATCAGGAAGCCAGGCCACTGGAGCACGTGAGCTCAAAAGGGATTTGGACTTTATTTGATGGGGGTGATAAGCTAGTAAATGTTTCTAACCAGGGAAGAAATCTCAATTTGCATACGGAATGGTAAAAGTAAAATGTAGTTAAAATTGTTTAAGTTAACTTGCCACTGAGCAAATTGCATGTTTTACATCTCAGTGTAGTATCAAGTTGACATGTGCTATGACTTCATTAATCAAGGGGGAGTTTACTGAGGTCATATTCAGTGATGTGTAATTCACTCTCTTTTCCGTTTCTATGAACAGTAATAGTTTTAGAAATTACACCCAACTGTTTCATGAGTGAAGTAGCCACAAGAGCTGCTAGAAGTAGTGCTTTAGCGAAATCCTTCTCTATATGATCTTATGTCTGACCTTCTGTACTTTATCTTCTAAAGATCAGCTTGTGGTGTTAATTATGGGGTAAGTAAGCAGTTACTTCCTATAGCAAATCAGCCAAAGTCCAGGTTTGCTCTGGAGGTCCCAAGGATCAGAGCTCTGTGTTTCTTCAGGTTTCAATTTACCAGCCTCAAACCACTTAAAAGCAGGAGGAGGAGAGGCTGGGGAGTGATCGGTTTACAAGTGACCTGGGAGTTCACAGCTTTCATCCCTCGAAATCACAGTCCATATAATAGGCCTTGTGCAGATACAATTGGGACAAATTGACTCAGGCGTCTTGCTTTCAGAAATGAAAACCCCTCTTCTCCCTTATCAGTGTCCCCATGCCTGAGTTGTTGGAATCAAGCATTTGATGGAGGATGGCAGTTGTTTTAAGGTCAAATAGGGGATGTAAGTCCTGAGTGAGAGGATAGGCTGTTAAGTGGCACCCAGCTGTGTTAATTGGTTAATAGGACTCTAGCTAGTTTAGAGAATTAAAAGTCATGCCAGAGGCTTTCTCCCTTCTAGGCAAGTGAGAGAAGTAACTGGAACAATTTACAGATGACAGCTCTTCAAACAAGGTTGCTGCTGTACCAAATATTTTTGGATATGTCTTTTTAGAGATGCTTTCAGGATTTATAATGTTTTCAATAAAGGCAATATTTCCAACTTGGAGCCTGAAGTTGGCTTATAGAGGCACTTTGAGTCCCTAGGAACCCAGGCTAGTAGATATGGTGATATTCATTGCCAAATAATCATTCTCTGGAAAAAAGAAATGCAGCTTCAAAAAAAGAAATCAGATTATCTTGAGTGATTTGCAGGCTAGTTCTCATGGCACTTTCCAGAGTAGAGTAAGCATAGAATCTGAAGGGAATTGCTTTCTACATTCATTTGGATATAAAAGGTCTAGCCCATTAGGATTTCAATAGTCTTGTTTAAAGTCACACATCATAAAACAATTGAAGCAAAACTCCCTTAACATATCCTTACCATATACACAGGTCCTTAATAAAGTCACAATTGTGAGGCCATAGCACTATCAAATTGACATGTCAAACATATTAGAGATGGATGGATGGATGATATAGTGACTGCACTGACCGAGCTCAGGCTTTAGTACTGAGAAAGGACATTGCTATTAGTCCTTATCACTTCTTGACTAACAGTAATTATTCTCCAATTCATTCTCCATTCTAGTCCTAGGGTGATCCTTCTGAAATTCAGTTCTAAATTTGACACTTGCCTAGTTAAAATCTTTCAGTGGTTCCCTAGTGTCCCACAAAATAATGTCCCTGAATTAGTCTATCCAACATCCCTTCAGAATGCTATTTTCAAACCACATCAGACACCTCACTAGTTTTCCTAATAACCACGAACAGCCCCCTTTCTTAGCTCTTATCTCTTCAAGAAGTTTCTACTATTATCACTCCAAGTAGAAACCCCACTTACTTTTCAAATGCAACTTGGTTAATGACCTTTGCTCATCTTTTAAAAAATGCCCTCTTTTTACAAGTTCCCCTCCAACTACCTCCTTCCTCATAATTTCAATGAAACTGCTCCTATAAAAGTTACCATCAATCTCCTTGAGGTTAAATCCAATGATCATACACTGCCCATTTATCTTGACTTCCAAGCAACATTTGATATAGTTAACTAACCCTTCCCCTTTTAAAAATTTATTTTTATTGGTTATGAATATTCATGGGGTACAAAGCAAATTGTCATGACTCGTGCCTAAGATGTGATGGCCAGATCCATACTGGCAGCATGTCCATTGCCACAAATTATGATTATACCCCGTGTCCCCCACCCAATTATCCCCTCAGTTATCCCCAACCTCCCTCCCCTTTTCCCACTCCACTTTGTATCCCTAGGTATGTTCTCTCCCTGTGCAAGTCCAATGCTCCACTGTGGCCTTTCTTTCCTTCCTTCTTTCTCTTCTTAGCTCCCGCTAACGAATGAGCATGTACAGTATTTATCCCTCTGTGCTTTGCTTATTTCATTCAACATGAGTTTCTCCAAGCTCATCCATGTCGTTGCAAATGGGAGAATTTCATGCTTTTTTATGGCAGAATAGTATTCCATGGTGTATATATACCACGTTTTCCTTATCCAATTGTCCATCGATGGACATTTAGGTTGGTTCCATATCTTGGCTATTGTAAATAGAGCTGTGATGAACATGGGAGTGCAGGTATCCCTTCGACATGATGATTTCCATTCCTTTGGGTATATACCCAGAAGTGGGACTGCTGGATCATATGGAAGATCTATCTGTAGTTGTTTGAGAAAACTCCATGCTGTTTTCCATAGTGGTTGTACTGATTTACAGTCCTACCAACAGTGTAGCAGCATTCCCTTCTCTCTACATCCTTGCCAGTGTTTGCTATTCTGTCTTTTTGATTATAGCCAACCCTACCCTTTCAAAATATCCTTTTCCTTTGACCTCCATGATATGACACTCTCCTAATTTTCCTTGGGTTTCCTCATTCTTCTTTGTGGGAATCTCTTCCTCTGTTCATCCACCAAATAGTCATATTTCTCAGGTGATCGTTTCCACTGTCAAGGACTTCATTTCTTCCCATATGTTGATGACTCCTACACTTGTATTTTCAGGCTGTCTTTCCATTCTATGCTTTGGATCCATATTTACAACAATCTAGGGGATGGAAACAGTTGGGCATCCCACAAGGATCTTAAAGTCAGCACATCCCACTTAAAGTCATTATTTTTACTTTTAAATCTGCCCCTTTTCATGGCTGCTAAACTCAGATAATGGCACTGTATTATTCAGCTTCTCAGACTCAAAACCTGCTGTCATTCTTGATTATTCTTCCTCATATCCAACCAGATGTAAAATCTAAATAATTAACTAACTAAATAAAAAATCCTAAATAAAACTATCCCACATATATATGGGATTATAATGTCCCCTTCCACACACCCTTGGTGTCATGGTTCTAGTCTAGATTATCATCATCTCTCACATGGTTTTTACCAGTGGCCTCTTAACTAGCTGTTCTTTGTGTCTCTCATTTGGACTCCAGCCATTCCTCTCACTGCAAGCAAAGTGATCTTTGTGAAATACAAGCTGATCACCTCATTCTATTACTAAATAAACACTTTTCAGTTGACTTCCCTTTATCTTCTGGATGAAATCCAACCTCTGTAATTTATTTCATAAGACCCTGTATTTAGCTTCATGTCTTACTGTCTTTCCCTAAGTACCCTGCTCTAGCCATAGTGAGTGACAGTTCTTTTTTTTTTTTTTTTGCTTTAATTTGTTAAACTGTCTTTCACTGCTCATCTACAGGCCCTTCCCTTGCTTAGAGAATTCCTGCACCATGTCATCTGGGTAAGGCTCTGGGAGCCCAATTCCCCATGTTATAATATAAATCCTCCTGTGTGTTCCCATTGACCCCTCTATTTTCTCAGTGTGGCACTCTCATTATACTAGGTTGCATTTTTAATGTTGTTAGTGCTCATGCAGTGAAGTGTACAGGAAATATTTGCTGAAGGATTCAATAACCAAAGGGTTTCCATAATCCAATTGTGAGAACATGAAGGGTAGATATGGAAACTTCTGTAGGTGGATAAAATCTCAGAGGTATAGCCTAAAATAGCAGGAAGGGTTATTTCCCATAAAATGGGTTTCCATAAAATATATTTCAAATTACTCAAAAATAATCTTGAGTGCTTTATTTTAGGAAATCTGCCTCTAAGAGTGGTAGTTTCACATTTCTACAGTTTTATGAGCTGGTAAGGGTTCGTTGAATATATTTTCTGTCTCCCATCCTATTCTGGAACTTCTGGAGGTTAAAAGAGACAGAAAGATGTATTCTCTGTCCTCAGGGAGCACCAAGTCTTCTGAGGGAAGTAAAATATGCCTATGCTAACTAGGGAAGACAAAAGTCAGCTCAATTGCAGTGCTTGCTTTATTTAAATCCCCAGGGATCAAGTTCCTCAGTATGTGGGTCAGAGAGAAGTTATTGTAAAAGGTCAGAGAATGGTGAGAAGTCCAAAAGATAACAATGGTCATCAACCTACATATTATTAGCAGCTTAGAAATTGACATATCCTCTTGTTTTATACTCACAGTGAGCCTGTAATATCAATGTAATTATTATAATTGCTGTTTTAATAACAAAATGGGGTTAAGCGGGGTACAAAATATGTCTGCTTTCTTAGGAAAGCCAGCTATGGGAAATCTATATGCCAGTAAATATTCCTTTTTAATAATTTGAATTGATAAAATGATGAAATAGTTAAATGTATTTTGTTTTAAAATTATGGTAGTAACTATACTTTTTAAGCATGCGATACTGTATATATGGAGAAGACCTCGCCCACTGCTTAGTACAGGGACTGGCACTCAAACTAGGAGAGATATTATGATTATTTGCACACTTGAAAATGAATTCTTCTTGGTTATACACACACACACACACTCCAAAGAATATTTTTCTATTATTTGATGTCAAGCACTACTTTAGTGCTGTACTTTCTCTTGAAGTTTATGATGACAGAGATCTTTATTAATATCAGAAGACTGATATTTCCTTAAGAGGCTTTTGTGGTTTCACATCTGTGTACGTATGATGGAAAATGAATATCATGTTTATGGAAACTCTGTTTGAAGAAATTAACTGAATTTTCCTAACTACATCTGTAGTGAGAGGGTTAGAACAAAAGATACTGAAAGTCCTTTCCAGTTTTAAAGGTCTGACAATTTTCCTTTTCCAATTTAATCTTCATTAAATACGGGGATTAAGAACATGATCCTTTTTATGCCACTTATCAGTCTTCAGCTTTAACATCTACAAAGATATATATAAGCTTTTTTTTTAAATAGCCAATAATTTGGCCAAAGCCACGTTACAAACTAAGGCACTTATTATAAATCCCATGCATAATTATTACTTTAGAAAATTTGTCTATGTTTGACAAAACAATAGTCAGTAAATACCAAATGGAAAAATGAGTGTATTTTTGGAAGTATACCATAACAAAAGGAAAATAAATTTTGGGGACTAAAAATATCACTGCAGGAAAAATATATCTCGTGAAAATCTGAATCCAACAAAAATTAGTTACTGTGAATATTCACGATAGTTGGTTATCTTTCACTATAAAAACATAGCTCAGCATTTTGGGGAGTGTTAAGATGGACAATGTTGGTAATTTGGTAAATATTTTCAAAGCATTCCTCAGAAACCATGTTTTAGAAGTATGCCTCCATATTGATGCATGATCCTATGTTAAAATTCTGAAATTCTGAGCAAATGAACAGTGGAAAAACCTCATCTGGTCCAATGGTATAAAATATTATAATTGTGACTTTTGCCTATCATTTTTTTCAAGATATGTCCAAATGTTTAATTTTCAGATAGCTAGCAATTTATCACTTCTTATTTTTAGGTGTTTTTCTTTCATCATATGGTGTGACTTAAGTGAACTAGTTGGCAAACTTATTCTATATTTTAAATTTCTACCAATCACTACATATTGAAACATTCTCTAAGAAACCTTACTAGAGGCTTGTGGAGAATCAAAATTGTCTGCGAGTGTTTTGGTATTTTCTAAGGTCTTTTCTTCCCCTCTTTTTCTTCCTTCCTTCCTACTATTTTTTTTTTTTTTGTAAAGTAATTTGATGACATGCCTCTTGTTAACCCAAGTTTATTCCATTTTATTTAACATATTTTAGTTTTGTTCCTCAAAGTGAGGCAAATGGACCTTTTTTTCTGCATCAGGATGAAGAAAACCCATAGAAACTTTCTGAAACTCTAGCCCCTGCACAGCCCTCAGTTGGGCGGTAATTAGATCATTATGTACGACACTAACGGGTTTAGTGTTTTCATTCCCACAGCAGCCTGCAGGCCCCACCTGTCAGCTGGGGAGAGACAATCTCATAAAGCTGCCAATACTATGATTTAACTGAATACATGTTTGTTAATAAATCTTTCATCATATTATAATCAAAGAGCTCTTCCAGTTTATGACCCACCTAATAAAGGATTTTGGGTGTCTGCTCATCAACTTGATGTTTTTAAAGACAAAGCTAAGGGGTGTCATTAGTGTGTGTTTACCCCCTTGGCTCAGGTGAAAAGGGGACCAGCAGGGGTGGTAAAGGAAATGAGACAAAATGTTCATTAAAAAAATAAACTCATGCTGTGAGACCTGTACCCGTTAGCTTTCAGAAGTAGTATTTTGTGAGAAAAATAAAATGTTTCAGTGGGGTACTTTTAAGTCTTATAAGCCACAACAATTTATCAAATGCCTTATTCAAAGATTCACCCTGCACTGTTATCATCCAATGAATCTGAAGTGATTCTCTTCATTACGGTTCTCTCCAATAATTAATATGCTAGGGTTTATAATCCATATTTGTGTACAATAATAAAAATTCATAATGCCTTCCTTGACATTAATGTTAAGCATTCAGATTTCAATTTTATGGTTTAATTGTGGCTAAAATTACAATTAGTTAAACCATTCTCTTGGTTTTCTTGCTCAATACATGAAGGGTAGGTACGATAATTGTAGTCCTGATATCTTTTGGATAGAACAATACATACCTTCCACTGAAACACACCAAAAATTTTAATGAATGGAAAGCAAATGTAAAGGGATCACACACACACACACACACACACACACACACACACACACAATTTTATGGTTTAATTGTGGCTAAAATTACAATTAGTTAAACCATTCTCTTGGTTTTCTTGCTCAATACATGAAGGGTAGGTACGATAATTGTAGTCCTGATATCTTTTGGATAGAACAATACATACCTTCCACTGAAACACACCAAAAATTTTAATGAATGGAAAGCAAATGTAAAGGGATCACACACACACACACACACACACACACACACACACACACATCTAATATATCCTTTGCTAAAGCTATAAGTAGGTCACACTTTCTGCCAAAAAAAAAAAAAGACTCTTTAAAATTGTTAATTTCCCATGGAGATGCCTGCCCTGACAAAGCTTTTCTCTGTGGTTCTGTGCTCAGCTGCCATTGACTGGATCCAGATGAGTCTAGGGAAAGAGACAGTACACTGACCTTGGTTTCCTATGTTTCCTTCCAACTCTAGAGCAAGTTCCCATTTCAGCTCCACAATCAACAAATAGCTCTGAACACTAAGTGAGCCACACTGTTGGAAGCCGGAGAGAATGAGGTCAAATAGAAGCCCCAAAAGGGGGAAAGTCTTCTCATCTCTTTTTTGGAAATGTCCAGCCTTTACATCCATCCATCAGGATATCCTCTTTGCCTGCTCTTATCACTGAAATCTTTTGGTTGCTCAGGTGTCCACCCGAAGATGACTCAGCTGTATCAGGCTGCATGATCTTTTATGTTGTACCTGCATTCATTGATTTCTCTGTTTCCTTTCCTTTGTGATATTTTCAGCACCGGGAAGTTTCACTCACCTTGACCATTGTTTTCACACATTGGGTTTTAAACACCAGGTTGTTGTTTAACTTGAATCCAAAAGGATGAACAGGAAGGAAAGCAGACAGCAGAGATATCATCCACTTCCTAACTAAATCATAACAGTCTATTTTCATGACTGTGTTACACTACAGAAAAATGCAGGGCATTTATTCAAAGAAGCATAAACAATGAGACTATGACACGTGCTTTTATTGAGGGTCTCAATACTAAAGGTAAAGAGACTAAGCTTGTTTTCAGAAAGGATTATTGGCTTCTCTGATGACACATTCCTCTAAAAAGTCCAGATTTGGCTCAAAATATGTGTGTAATTTCTTACTGCTAAAATTCTATCATGAGTTTCTTAAATAAAAAAAAAAATCACTCTTTTTTACAGTTTTTAGAATAGGTTTGCTGCCTGCCTGACACTTTATTTAACATTGGTAGTAAAACTTTAGCATATGTATTTTTTTTGTTATGTTTTGTTTTGCTTTTGAGCACAAGCTCTGGTGCTGGACAGGTCTGATTTTGAATATTGGCATGGCCACATACTAGAGGTATGGCTTTGGGCAAGATAATTAACTTTCTCAAGCCATGGTTTCCTCACTAAGTTGCAGATGAATGAACTTGAGTTGTTTTAATTACTAAATGAGAAATATGTTCATAAAATGCTTAACCCAGTGAAAAGCACATAGAAAGTATTCATTTAAGATAGATGTTATTCTAATTAGTGTACCTATTGGTGTTGAGGTTGAGTTTTCTGGACTTTAAGTATTCTTTAGATCACTGAAAAAATATGTGTAATACCATCTGTACTCCAGGCATCCATAGCTATTTTGTTGCAGTTACCATATTAATAATTTTTATTTGTGTTTCCTTCACATGTTATACAACTTTTTAGGAAAACGATTTTCTCAGAAGCATTACATAAAATGCAATTTTATTTTGGCTTAAAGCATTTATCAAAATGTTTTCTAGCTTACTTCCAAAATGTTTATTTTCTCGTTTTTATTGTTTTGTGAAAATATATATGTCAACAGTTTCATGAGAATCCCCAAATCCTGAGGTTATTTTTGGTAACTTTTTTGTATTAAGTGAATGAATAAAAGTAGCACCTCCTAAATAAATGCCAATATTTGCCTTATTGCATTAAATATACAATTTATATGTTCAAAAGTAACTTGAGGTAGAGAAGCATTACACAGCCTGAATATGCTCACACCTGTCACTTTACCAATTTGTCTCCAATGAGAGTAATGAGTAGACTTAATTTCTTTACACATTCTGATTTGAGTTATGTACATAATATCTATTTAATGAATTTGCAACCCAAATAAAAGGTGTGATCTCAGAACTGGCAAATAATCTTCTGAATTGTATTGCACGTATTTTTTTATTTTCTCCATGTTATGATGTTTTGACATCTTAAAAACTGAAAATTAAAAAAAAAATCTTTTCTGCTTGAAAGGAAACTGAAAATAAAAAAATACTAGAGATAACAAAGGGCCCAGCTTGGAGTATCTATGTGATATGCAAAGGAATCAGTCCAGAACCACATCTCCTCTTTCTGGCTTACACACCCCAGGAGGCAATATTCTTCTGCCTTAATTATCCCAAGGCCAGAAACAGGCACCTAAAGACCACCCCTATAGTTTAGAGCCAGCCATAATTATTCAAAGCAGCCAGTTCTGAACTGTTCACTCTTCCCAGCCTTTCCTTTCCCAAGGAAACCCCAATAAAGGCTGTGATGTGAGCTCTCCCCTTGTTCCTGTCTTCTGCCTGCTGACTGCACTAGTGCTCTCCCCTGTGACCCTGAGTGGCATGTGGTGACCCCTCTCTGAGACCTGTGAGTATAATCAATTTCTTCCTTCCAAACCTTGTTCTTATTTCCTCCTGGACCTTACCATTCACCATACCATATCCAACACATGTAACGTGATAATTTCTTAGCAACCTTACTAGAGATTTTTCAAAATAACCAATTATTGCTTTCCCCAGAGCGAAAAGGCATTCTGCATTGTCATATGACCTTGAAAAGGGCTGATGTCAATAGCTTGTGTCTGTCCTGGTGCTGGTGGTCCCCATAGCTTATTGGAAGCTTCTGCATCTACCATCCAACCTTAGGTCCAAGACAAAATATTACTCTAAGGTCTTGTCTCAGGTCTCCAACCTTCTTGGTGCTTTGTCCTCTGTGAGTCCTCCAATAAGAATTATCATATACTGGTGACTGCTGAGCTCTGAGTTCAGCTACCTATTTAGCAGGGTCAAAGTAGAAGAAGAGAAGGAATTTCATGACTTCAGGACTACCCTGGAAATGAAGGACTACCCTGGACCTTCCTGGAAAGGAAACTACTGACGAAAAGTCCATCATGGTGTATTAGGAATTGGGTAAAGTAGGTGTCCTTCAGAGGGCATGATGAGAAGGTTGAAAGAGGCTAGTACCTTGGTGCCATTAGGGCTTATATTGGGAAAGCACAAGGAATGAAAAAGATAGAAAGGCAGAGTGTGTATTTCTCAAACTGCTGTGAGGCTTAGAACCAAATTATACACAGAATGGATTTTTATTATATACTTGATGGATTTTAATTGATTAGAATAGTTTCCAAATATTCCAGAATCTCACACTTTAGAAGTTTTTTTTTGACTCTTCTGTAGGCTCCAGCATTTCTCACTAGGAGACACCAAGTCTTTACTCACTCTCAACACAATACTTTTAATTCATTTTTTTCATTTCTGAACAATTATGACAACTAGAAAATTATTTCTTAAATTAGCTAAAATAAGTCTCATCAAACTTTTTAGCTGTGGTTCTTCACTCTAAACAATCCTTTAGGTATATATGGATAGAGATATGGGCATGGATGTTCTTAATGAAAATTTTTTCTTCTCCAACTACATAGAACTTCTTTCATATACTTAGTTTAGATCAACAAACTGATTAACTGATTCCAGTCTAGAATCAACCATTTCTCCAAGAATCCCTGTTTCCTTTTATTGATAAACGGAAATCTTAGAAATCAAGATCAGGGTTCTAGGTGTATTCACTGGTACTACAGTATCATTGCTTCTAGACCCTTCTTAGCATTAAGAGCTAGAAAACATGTGTGCATATGCACACATCCATACATACATGTTTATATCTACTTCTATATGTATGCATATGTTAAAAGCCATGAGTTCATACTGGTACCTCGGATTCCAATCCAACACTATAAGGTTTAATTTTTTCTTTCTACTCTTTTTACTTGTAACATCACCAATGGTGAGAAACCTGGTTCTCATTCATTTGTTCACTTATTTTTCAATCATTGTATACACATAAGGTAGCTTTAGAATTACTAATTTTTACCCCTGTGGAAAAGAAAATATTTTTGTGAGTACTTCTTTCTGCCTTTAGCCTTACTTTATATATAATCAAAACAGTGTTTTACTTAAATGAGTTCTTTAAATGAGTTACTTAAATGAGTTCTTTACTTCCTCATACTCTTCTCTGTGGTTATGTTTTTCATTTGTAATACAGATAGATTCACTTCTCACTGTTTTGCTTCCTCTTTGAGTCTCCTTTCCTCCCCAACACCTGCCATTTTGATTGATTATATTTACTTATTTATTTTAAAGGTAGGTCAAACATTACTGTGGTTCTAGGAGTGAGAAAGGTAAAAAAATATAAACTCAGATAAGTATCACTCCCTCTAAATCCCTCCACTCCTTTTTTCCCACTACATTTATACCCATCCTTTAGAGGTTTTATTCTCACTAGCTTCTGGTATTTCTTTTTATACAAATAAGCAAATGCATCTATATTTCATCATATCTGTATCTTACTTACATGAAAGATAGCATACAGAAATACTCTTTTTTTATTTTTCTTTTTTCATTCAATAATATATTGTGACACTCATGCCATATCAGTTCATAGAAATCTTCCTCAGTTTTTCTTATAGCTACACAATTCTTCATTCTATGAAGTTCAATAATTTGTTAAATCACTCTCTTATGTACGGGTGCTTATGTTGATTCTAATATTTTGCAAGTATGAATAAACTTAAATTGCTTTAAACTGATGCATAAGTTTCAAAAACAATGAACGGAGTTTTTTTTAACCCTTCATAGTAAGTTGCTGACTTACGCTATGAGTAAGTGAATGATTCACTATGAGGGGTGAATGATGCACTATTCATCCCTAAACATGTTATTATAAACGTATTTAAGTTTTAATAATTATCCAAAAATGTTCCTTTTAGAAAAAGGATCCTATCGAGAATCACACATTACTTTTAGTCTTCTTTAATCTGGACTTATTCTTCAACATTTCTTTGATTATCATGACCAACACTTCTGAATACTACAGACCAGTTATTTTGTAGAATGCTCCTGAAGTTGGGCTTATTTGTTCCTTACTCATGAATAGATTCAGTTTATGCATCTTTAGTAGAAATGACAGAGAATTGATCCTTTACTCTTCGTTGCATCATATGGGGTTGCACATAGTTTAAATGTGTGCCATTTCTGATGATATTAGCTTTCATCACTTTATTAAAGTATATCTGCAAGGTCTCTTCTTACTTTATTATATATTACCTGTGTGACCTTGGCTAAAGGTGAAAATCCAGACCATACTTTAAGATTTCCACTACATATTTAGGAAAACTCTGTTTAATGGAATTTTTGAATGAATTATAAATGATCTTATCTCATTTTTAAAACTTCATTTTGAAAAAAAATTAGATATAGAGAAGACAGCATCCATGGGGTCTTAGGCAGGAGCCAAGGACAGCCTCCTCTGTCCAGAAGCAAACAAGAGAGCACACCCAGGGTCCCACCCAGAAACAGGCAAGAGAGCACACTGAAAACATCACTTCCACATGGGTGTCCTACCACAGCCACTTCCACAGACATGGCTGCTGCAGAAGTGGCCCAATGCCACAGCATAGTCAAAGCCACTGAGCAGAAAGCCCATCAGACACTCAATTGCATTGACACAAAGAAAGTCATCAACAGAGACTGGAAAAAGAAGAGGATATCTCTCTCCTCAAAGCCCACTCCAAAAGAAGCAACTGCTCTACCAGATGACTAGAAATCAATGTAGAGGTACAAGAAATATGAAAACCACCAAAAGAATACAGTAATTCTGAAATACCACACCCTATAGAGCAGGAAACCCTTGAAATAACTGAAAAGGAATTCCAAGCAACAATCTTAAGGAAACTCATTGAGATACAAGAAGACTCAGTTAGACAACCTAATGAAATGAGAAAAAAAAATACAGATTATGAAGGAAGAAATTTACAAAGAGATTAATATACCTTAAAAAAGAATGTAGCAGAACTCATGGAACTGAAAGATTCATTCAATGAAATAAAAGAAACAAAAACCAAAAAACTGATAGCTTCTGATCTTGATGAGAGTTTTTTAGAAATAACCCAGGAGGAAAAAAAAAAAAAAACCAAAAAACTGATAGCTTCTGATCTTGATGAGAGTTTTTTAGAAATAACCCAGGAGGAAAAAAAAAAAAAAACCAAAAAACTGATAGCTTCTGATCTTGATGAGAGTTTTTTAGAAATAACCCAGGAGGAAAAAAAAAAAAAAACCAAAAAACTGATAGCTTCTGATCTTGATGAGAGTTTTTTAGAAATAACCCAGGAGGAAAAAAAAAAAAAAACCAAAAAACTGATAGCTTCTGATCTTGATGAGAGTTTTTTAGAAATAACCCAGGAGGAAAAAAAAAAAAAAACCAAAAAACTGATAGCTTCTGATCTTGATGAGAGTTTTTTAGAAATAACCCAGGAGGAAAAAAAAAAAAAAAAAAAAAAGGGAAAAACAATTTTTTAAAAATGAAAAAAATCTAAGAGAGCAAGCAGACAACTTTAAGCACACAAGTATTCTAATCATGGGTGTTCCAGAAGGGGTAGAGAAAGGAAAAGTCATGGAAAGCCTATTCAATGAAATAATAACAGAAAACTTCCCTGGTATAGGGAGAGGACAGGGACCTTCAGATCCAGGAGGCCCAAAGATCCCCAAACAGATTCAAACCAAAAAGATCCTCTCCAAGACACATTATAGTCAGCTAGCAAAGCTCAAAGACAAAGAGAGAATATTAAAAGAAGCAAATGTGTCAAGTCACCTATAAGGGAGCCCCTATCAGACTAGCAGTAGACTTCTCAAAAGAAACTCTACAGGCCGGAAGAAAATGGGATGTTATACTCAAAATACTAAAGAAAAGAACTGCCAGCCAAGAATACTATACCCAGTAAGGCTATCCTTCTGAAATGAGGGAAAAATAGTGTATTTTCCAGAAAAACAAAATCTGTGGGAGTTCACTACCACACGCCCAGCCCTACAAGAATTCCTCAAGGAAGTCCTGCAACTGGAATCTGAAACATGATAATCACTATCATGAATACACAAAAAAAGAACAAAATCCACTGGTAGAACAAATATGCAAACAAGAAAGAGAAACTAAATCTTACTACCACAGAAAACTGTAATGACAATGTAATAATGCTCCTGCTTTATTCCTGATTTTAGTAATTTTGTTCTTCTCTCTTTTTTTCTTGGTTAGTCTAGATAAAGGTTTGCAAGTTGTTTTTTTATTTTTTTAAAGAATCAACTTTTGGTTTTGTTGATTTTATTGTTTTTTAATTCCTTATTTCATATATTTCTGTTGTAATCTTTGTTATCTCCTTATATTTGCTTTTCTTTTAATTTGTTCTTTTTTATATTTTCTTAAGATAGAAGTTTAAAATACTGACTTGAGATTTTTCTTACTTTTAGTATAGGTGTTTACAAGTATAAATTTTCCTCTAAGAGCTGCATGAGCCCTACATCCTATAAATTTTGATAGATTGCACTTTGATTTTTATCTCAAAGTACTCTCTAATTTCCCTGTGATTTTTCTTTTTATCCATTGTTTATTTAGGAGAGCATTGTTTAGTTTCTACACATTTGTGAATTTTCTAAATTTCCTTCTGTTATTGTGGTCAAAGAACATATTTTCTATGATCTTAGTCTTTTTAAATGTATTAAGAATGGTTTGTGGCCCAAAATAGAAAAAAATAATAATAAAATAAAAATAAAGTCATAGTAAGGCTGGAATCAACTCACAGGTTGAGCAATTCTAGATGGAAAGAGCAATGACATATTACTATTAGATATTATGAAATTACTTGTTCTGCCTTTCTCTCAAAACAAATCTAATATCTCAGCAGTCTCAAATACCGAATATTATAAATGGATATGAACACATTAAAATTTTTCAGAAGGCAATATATATATATTTAGATAGTACAGAGCTTCTTGTGTATCCTTTACCCAATTTCTTCTTCTATTAATATCTTATATAATCATGATACCTTTATTTAAACTAAAAACTAAAACTATTAACTAAAATACAGATATTCTTAAAATTTCTCTAGTCCTTTTTCTGTTGTTAAATCCAATCCAGGATACTACACTGCATTTTGTCATCATGTCTCCTTAATCCCCTTCAATCTGTAACAGTTTCTCAGACTTTATATTTCATGGTTTTGATATTTTTGAAAAGTAGTGATCAGGTATTTTGTAGAATGTTCCTCAGTTTAGGTTTGCCTGACGTTTTCTCATGATCAGACTTTGGACATGGATTTTGGAGAATTCCACAGAAGTGATTAGTTCTTTCTCCTTGTATCAGACCAAGGAGTGCATATCAGCATGCATTATTTCTGGTGATATTAACCTTGATCACCTGGTCACAGTGCTGTTTGCCTGGTTTCTCCACTAAAAAGTTACTATGGTTTGCTTGCCATACTTTCTGCAAAGATCGTTATGTCAACACATCCAGTCCACACACAAAAGGAGCAGGATTAAGCACCTTCTCCTGGAGGGAGTGGTAATGGTTAGAATTCTAAGAATGATTCCCGATTATCCTTGACCTTATATAACCCCCCCCCTTCAAATAAGGGTGAAGTCTGTGAATATCACGTGAATTTATTAAAAGCAGAGTGTTTTCTTGGGCTTTGAGAGGATGTGTGCAGAAGAAAAATGAGAAATTTAAGATGTGAGGGGAAATTAGAGCAAGGGAGGTTATTCATTTATGAGATGGAGGGGGCACACAGAAGGATGTGAAAGCATCACTCGGTGACCCCATCGGACAGACATCAAGAAGACAGGATGACAGTACTACTACCACAGGGAACTGAATCTAGCAAACAACCAAAATGAGCTTGGAACCCCCCAACCACCCTCCAAGAGCCTCCAGGTAAGAGCCTGGCTTAGCTAATACCTTGATATGTCAGTCTTGTGCAACACTGAGAACCCACCTTAGCCTGCAGAGACTATACACCTAAAGAACTCTGAGATAATAAATAGGTGTTATTTTAAGCAGCTAAGTTTGCAGTAACTTGCTGTGCAGCAATGAAAGACTAATAAAGAGGGTTCTCAAAGAATTAGTACTCATGCTAAATCTACCCCTTTAACTAGTAAATTTTAGTGGAAATACTCTGAGTTTACACAAATATTTTATTTCTTCATTTCCAATCTCTATGACTTTTGTTTCTTTTTATTGCTTTATTGTATTGGCTAGGACTTCCAGTATAATGTTGAACAGGAGTGGTAAGAACAAACATGTATTCTTTCACTATTAAATAGGTTGTCAACTATAGACTTTTTGTAGATGCCTTTATTAGGTTAAGGTGATCATCTTTAATTCCTAGTTTGCTGAGAGTTTTTATCAAGGCTAGATGTGGAATTTTGTTGAGCACTTTTTTTGTGTTTCTATAATCATATGGTTTTGCTTTTTTAGTCTTTTATATGGTGAATTATATTAATTGATTTTTGAATGTTGAATCAGCTTTGCATTCCTAGAATTAACCCCAACTGGTTTAAGATGTGTATTCCTTTTTAAATATATTTTTAGATTCAATTTGCTATTTTTTTTTTAGTAGTTTGGTTCTATATGCATGAAGTATATTTTTCTGTACCTTTCTTTTCTTTTCTTGTAATGCCTTTATTCGGTTTTCATATTGGGATACTCCTTGCCTCACAAAATGAACTGGGAAGTATTTCTTTCTGCTTTTATATTGTGGAAGAAGTTGTGTACAACAGGTATATTTCTTCCTTAAGTGTTTGGAAGGATTTGCCAGTAGAACCCTCTATCTAGGCCTAGCTTGATGAATGTTCCATCTTGAAAAGAAAATGTATTCTACTGGTTTTGGTGCTGCTATTTTTGCTTCAGTGCATCATATGCTTTCCATTTTTCTAAAGATAATTTGTGTCCAGGTTGGGGGTGGTTAACCAGAGCAATGTCTGTATGATTCTGAGATTTACGTCTTATTTGTGCTGTGCCTCAGGGAGGCCGTCTTTGCAAGCTCTTCTTCACTCTCTCTCCAGTAATATTTTCCTGTTATGTGTTATTCCACTCTTTTTAGCTTAGTGGTGGTGGTGGGATATGGTATCTACTGTTCTAATTAAAACTTCGTCTTAGGTTTCGGCCATGTCTCTGGGTCTCAGCACTGTGGCCCTCTCTGTCCTCTGTCCCTCCCCTGGTCCAGTTGTAGACTCAGGACATAACTGGATTCCTCCCCAAGAGTAAGACTACCCCATCATTTCCTTCCCCCAGCTGCACTGAGGGTTCCCTATGCCCGAAGGCCAGAGAGTTGACCTTCTCCCTCAGGTAAAGACGTCTGTTCAGCGGCGAGGATATGAAGGAGGATCCACCAGAAGTTCCTGTCCCTCCTGCATGGCTACTGTTCCTCTCATTCAGGTCTGCACCATGACGAGCCCTTCTTAGGGTTCTTTCTGATATTTTACATGAGCACTCAGGGAGTTCATGGAGAACAACCTGAAAGATTGTGTGGACCTCCCTAAAGTCTGTGACCCCCAGAGGACTCCTTTGTCCTACCCGTCTGGACTCAGCCTTTGACAATTTGTCAGCTATTCTAGCCGAACTCTTTATTGACATATGATTGCATCTATCCCAGGTGAGTACAACTTCATATCTTCTCTCTCCTTGCAAGCAAGGTCTGTCCTTAGGTTTTTAGTCAGCTCTTTGCAACCTCTGTGGTCTGATGGGTTTGAAAAATGCCATGAACTTGAAATTAGCCTGACCCTTTTTCATTGTTTGAATGCTGCTTCTTCCAGCTCTCTATATGGTGGGGCTGAGGCTGATGTCAATCCAGTGACACCATTTTTTAAGGTTAATTATTAACCATTGTTGATTTCTTCATTCATGTATTTATTCAAACATTTAGTAAGCAGCTACCATTTGGTGAGTTCTAGGGACATTAAGGAAAATAGAATAACATTGTTTTCCTGTGAACCTCACTATCTGGTGGGGGAAAAAAAAATCAGACGTAAGTGCAAGCAGTTATCCTAGAATGAGATCTGAGGGATGTGTGCCCAAGGGGCTGAGGGGACTGAGAGCTGGGTAATGTCTGGGTTGTGTCCTGAAGAATGAGCCAGAATATGTCAGCTAGGCAAAGGTGGGGACAGGCAAGACAAGCAAAGGGAACAGAATATTCAAAGCACAGAGCATGAAACAAGCATAGAATTTCAAAACTATTAGTAGAATAGTGTTCTTGCATCATAAGGTATACATTTCTATAGAAGATAGCTTTGGTTGTAGCAAATTAAATACTGTTACAAAACTTCAGACTATCAAAAACTTTATCCTCCGTTGTTTTTTTCTTGCACTGAACTCCTGTACCAAGCTCAAAATAATCTAGAAATCATACCCTTATTTCATCCAGTCCCTATCCACTTGACACTTTTCTCAAGTACATGACAACTACCTAAGTTTGCCCTTTCTCCACCCATAACTAGCTGTGCAACTTTGTCTATTTTGGCTCTGCCCTCATGTCCTCACCTGGCAGTTGAGTTTCCCCTGGATCCCTCCCTGGAATTGAGTGAATACATTGTGAGAGGATGGACGAACACACTGTGACAAAAAACAAAAAAACAAACAAACAAACAAAAAAACCTTAAAATACAACATGAGCATATTTTATCCATGCCAGGAAATATTTTCTGAATTCCTAGATTAGCTAAATGTCCCTTCTCTCTGTTCTCTTAATACTTTTCCTAACCTCTGCTTTGTCACTTAGAATATTTTATTGGAATTTTCTGTTCATGTGCATGTTTCCTCCAGTGGACAATGGACTCCTTAAATCCAGGAACCACAGAGCATTTATCTTCATACCTCTCACCCTTAGGTTCATAGAACTTACCCGTTTTGCCAAGCTGAAGTTCATCAATAGAAAAGCTGCCTCTCCAGAAATAGGCTCAGCTTCTTGGGCTTTCTCTTGGCCTGGACCACCTTCTACGATACGTGAGAAGACCTGGTTAGGCTGCTGGTGGCTGCATTGGGCAGCCTGCTACTGTTGTTTCCATGAAGACATCTTCCATAAAATCTGTGTAGGCAGGGAAACCTGTACATCTCCTCCCAAATGACCCCAATATTTCTGAAACTCTTTAATACCTCTTCTTATCTCATGAGAAGAAATTGGATAAAATTCAAATGGAACCATAAAATACCAGAGGTTTAAGGGCCTTTAGAGATTGGTAGTAAATTATGTTCTGAAAGCAACTGTTGCCATGAAGAAGAGGTAGGCCATGAGAGAAGCAGAAATGACATCTTAATGAGGCCAGGGCATGAAAGGGGAGGACAGAGTCTTTCACTGTTTAATTTTTCTCCATTTTGCCAATAGCCAACCTCAGTTCCTTCTCTCCTTTGATCCTGTGAATACCCAATCCCCGGGAAGGGTATATCTGGGCTCTTCCATTTCCTCAAAAGACTATCTTAGCATCCCATATGCCTGTGAATTATAAATTGAGTACTTGCTTGGATGCTAAAGATGTGGTGTGATTTATACCGGGCCAAGGATATAAATGTGTTCTGTAAACCATGAATGGCCGTTTCAGGATGAGGAATAGTATTAACAATAGTGGCTCTGAAAGAGCATGGGGTTTCCTCTCTTTTCTCCTGAGGGTCACTCTATAGGCACAGTTGGCTGGCATTCTTGAGACACGGATCCAGAGAGTCCAGTCTTGGGTGTCAGTAAACCTTTTATGCCTCAGAATTCAATACTTAACTCTAGCAAGGATATTGGAGGCCTTCCTTCACCTCTACAGAGTTGTGACACAGGAAAGGGGCACACCCCAGGGGTCATTGCAGAATGCTAGAAGGCCCCCAAGTGCTTGGCAGAATGCCCAGCATGCATTTCTTTCAACCAGAGAGAGAAGACAGATCTTTGTGGGAATGAGATTCAGAAACTTGGGAATACATTGGAACTGGGCCAAATGTTGTTGAATCTTGAAAGAAAAAGAGAAACTCCAGGCACTGGACTGATGTCCCTGGTTGGAACAATTGAGTTACATATATACATGCATATCTATATATACTCACACGTGTTTATGTATATGTGCATGTATTTATTTCATATTTCATAATTTGTAATCTTCAGACATATAACAGTTACACTCCAGGAGGTGGATTTAAACAAGGTCTTCAGGAATCTGAAGATTTTGCCCAATGAGATTTAAACACTGTCCTTGGAAATCAAAACTGGAAGAGATCGTAGAAATTGACCAGGGCCTCAAGCTCCTGTTTCAAAGAAGAGGTAAATAAGGCCTGGGGAAACAACACACCCAGCATCATATGGGGAGAACTATTGGAAGTTTTTCTTAAATTCAGGGCAGAGAAAGCCTGACCTCCTCCTCTCCTTTTATTTATCTGTGTGGGTTCCTTTGGATTACAGGGCTGAAGACCCTTTAGCCTAGCCCGGTATGTGGATGAGCTCACTCAGGCATTGTCTGCATTTAAGCCCCACTCCAACTTCAAGGACAACAGTGGTTTTCTGCATATTTCACAGAAGGAAGCTGAGGCGTGGAGAGGTTAAGTGACTCACCCAAGGTCACATGTCTAAGAAATGGAGGAGACTGACTTAAACCAAAGACCATCTGCCTCTCAGTCCATTATCGTTTCTTGAGTAGATAGGAAACCAATCCAGGAGTTTGGAAGCCAACATTGCAATGGCCTAGGATGCTTGCCAGCCTCTTACCACAATCTCCTTGGCATTGTACAGACACAGCCTGCACCTCTGTGCTTGTGTTCTTCCTGTTCATGCTTCATGGGATCTCCTTTCTCCCCATTCATCTGCTCCAGCCGGTAGGCTAATGGGTTAAGACTTTCCACACCCTTTCTTTGCCATGCCACTCTTCTTTCTTGGAAGAGAAATTGCTTCTGTCTTCAAGGTTCTTCTAGCAGCTTGTTTGTACCTCTGTTTCCACAGGTATAAGCCAGAATCATCAATTTACTAGAATCATCTCTTCCCCTTGACTCATGCATGTGCTGCATAAGGCCTGGCACATCAGGAGTACTCGATCTACATTTGATGAGCAAATATAATGTGAATAGTAGCACAGGAATATTAGTACTCCGGAGTCTGTAAGACAGTGACTACAGACTAGCTTGCAGCATCTGAATGGTCCCAGAATGTTGCATCACCCAAGACTTTGACCTACGTGCTCTTTCTCACTGCAGCATCTTCAGCAAGTTACATCTGTCTCCCAGGATGCCACCTTGCCCGTCCTCAGTCTCTCTGCTCCCCAACTGAGCATACTGGCTGCAAACATCAGAGGGGAAAACATTCTTATAGAAAATGTTTCAAATGTTGGATGGAATAGAAAATTGTTTCAAGAAGAAGAAATCAGGGGATAACTCTGGTATCTTGAGAGCTCACATAAAGGTCCTTTCATAGCTAAGACCCTGACTAAACTTCACGTGTGTGGCGAAGGGTCTGAATGGATAGAAAGCTACGGAGTTGTTGTTATTTCTGCTGGTTTTTGTGGCCGTGCTCACACATGAAGCTATAAATCTGAAAACCTTCAGCACTCTGTGGTTAGCGTGAAAGCTGAAGGTTGGAGGTGGAGAGATCTTTCTTCCAGCTTCGACTAATGGTCCCAGAGTCAGCTGCCCTTTGATCTTGGGGTGGAGATTTGGTTTTCAGGGAGACAGTGCATAGGTGGCAAAAGGTAAACAAAACAACAACCCCACACCTTTGTCAGGCCTTCTGAAAACAAGGTGAAAACACGCTCGGCTCTTGAGCTGACCAAACATTACGCAAGGAGTCTAAGGCATAGAGGAGACTTCATACCCTCACCTGTTATTCACGGGGGGCCATGGCCGGGCAATGGCTGAGACCAGTGTACTTCCACAGGGCTCACTGGCTTTTCCCCTGAACAATCCTTCAGTAGAACAGCACTGTTAGTTACACACGAGGTAACTAAAGAGAAAATGTTCATCTCTACCCTGGCTGTATTGCTGGGCATTATCTGTCCATCCCCAGGATCCATCCTGAAGCCAGTTCTATGGAATGGCTGTGGAAAGGGGTTAAGAAAGAAAAAGTGGTTGATTTGTGTCCTTTTATTTTTCAAGAGACTAGAGTGCAAGGTAGGAAATGAATTTGGGCACTTTTGAAGTCTTTCTCCATTTTATTTCCTCAGAGGGACTGAGGCCTGTACTGTTTGTTGTGGCCCTATCCTGTCCCAGCCTCAGGCCCAGGTGCTATCCTGGATCCTCTACCTGGGGCTCCCAGGGCCTGGCAGCAGCTGGAAGGGGGAGCTCTGTGCAGAGCAAAGGCAGGCTTTATGCAAGCGTCAGTTCAGATGGGTCAGAGGTGTGGGGAGGGCCTCGTCTCATTCACTCCCTGCAGGATGCCCCCCAGGGCCTTTTTCCCACTTGGGTACTGACTCACTCCTGGTCTCACCCTGTTCTCTAATGAATTCCTTTGGAGCAAGAGAAACAGCATTTGTGTATTTTGAAAAGTCAAGGGCTGGTGTTCAATATTCCCACCTCTGAGAGAAAGCACATTGCCTCCTGGTCGTGGTGCTGGGGAAGAAACCCCAGCACCGCCATGCACTCAGGGCTCCAACCAGGCCTGCTCGGTGCCAGGTTCTCATCCAGGCCGGGGCCCCTGAGCGCCAGCAGCAGGGCTCAGCTGCAGTTAATGTTCATTTGCTGTTTGTATATAAATGCTTTTAGTACTTAAACTAAATTCAGATCAATTAAACTAACGTTGTTTGACATAATATTCCTTGTTCCAAAATCAATATCCCTTCATTTGACAGACTTATTCTTGAATTCAGGATGTTTATTGTTCTTAAAGCTTACCTATAGACCTGGTTTTTGTCTTTAATGATATAAAACAGCTCTTCCTCACATACTGTACGCCAGCATGTAATGGGGTTCAAATTTCTCTGGTAAATATCTTTAATTGTACCATCATGCCTTTTAATCTCAGCAGCACATGACCGCTCTCTCTGTCTCCATTTGTCTCCCTAGTTTTAAATACATTCTTTTACCGGTGTCTGTTTAGAAGGAACTGGGGTGAATGAAAGAGCCAGACTGGGACTGGAGGGCCAGTGTTCCCTCTTTCCAACGAGCATGGAACAGGGCCAGCTGAGGGTCTCCCAGCCTGGCTCTCTGACTGGGACCACTAATTCTCCAGACACCCACCTCCCTTCCTGCCCTTACCCTGAAATCATAAAGTAACACGCAGCTCCTAAAATGCACCACTTTTTCTCATGTGATCTTTTCCCCCATGCCCTGCGGCTCTTCTTCACCCTGCCTTTGGCTCTTATAAATCTTGTTCTGTTTTCCCTGGCCTTTGTCCAGAGACAGGGCCCACTCGGCTCTGGGGAGAGCAGCCTGGGGGTCATTTATCACTTGAACAGTGGGAACGGGGGACTGAACGGTAGTTTTTTTGCTGTCACCATGGCAAAGGTCTGTGCACAGTTACCTAATTGGAAGAATCTGGCCTGTGTTCCCATAATTGCCCCACCTTGATAACTTTGCCCAGGTCGGCCCTGCCCACCTCATGACAAAGGAAAGGATCTGCTGAGAGGAAGGAGCTCTCGGTGATAAAACAGGAATGGCTGGCTATGTTTTCCTTTTTTTTCCAGGCAAATATTTTCTTTAAATTAATAATCATTGAAGTGATACAAGCTGGCATTTGTGAGAGCTTTAATCAGCCTCTAAAATACAACCAACTTTGCTCTGTGACCAGCCTTCAGATGGGATGAAGCCTCATGAAATCCGAGCTGGGCTTGCTTGTCTGTCTTCCTACTGCAAAGGCTCCTGCAGCAACACATGCCCAGGCCCTGGGCAGGGAGACACTCTGTCCCACCCCCGGCGCACACACACACACACACACACACACACACACGCACGTACACACACTCACACATGCACACACTTTTTTGTGTGCTAGTTTTTAAAGGAGGATAGATTGAGATCAGAGACTTGGTTGAAATCAGGAGTCCTTAATTTCAAATACTGCTGAGGCTCTGGAGGCAGGTAAAGCAGGGGAATAAATGGTTAGTGCTACCGCATGTTGTGTTCTGGGAACGGTGGACACAGCTGAACTTTTGTTCTGTACTACAAAGTCTGACTTCATTCTCCTAGGGGCTAGTCTCCCTTCTCACTTTCTTTGTCTTGTTTCTCTCTGTTCTCAAACTTGTCCTTTTCCCTTTTTTCTCTTTCCTTTCATCCCGCCCCTCTCCTCTGCTCGTCCACAGCATCCCATCTGGAATAATATCCTGTATGCTCTGAACATGGTTACAGTAAATCTTCTGTAATTGTAAGGCTGAGCGAGACGGTGTTGGATAGTACAAACTGCAGGGACAGCTCCCCGACAGTCCCTCTCTTCCGCGAGCCAGCTGTCTCCCGTGGGATGACTTTGATCTTGTCTTTGGTGGCCACACCTGGCTGCATTTCATTTTCATTCCTCCAGATTCCCGTTGCCTCCAACTGATTGCTTTGCCATCATCTGCTGAAACCTGCTCCTGTGAGGACCCAGCATGGCTATGAGAGGAGCCCCGGGCCTGTCATGCCCTGGGGGTCTCTTTCTCAGCAGAGGCTGAGGTGGGAGACCAAGGGTCAAGTTAGAGAAGGTGGAGGGCTGTCACTGTAACAACCTAGAAAAGATTGAAAAGAGGAACACCTGTGCAGAGGTTTCTCTAGAGACGTCCCTTGTCCACCACTCTAGGAAGAAGAGCCACAGGCCTGTGCATCCCTGATACGTCACAGGTCAGCGATCACATCTACTTCATTCCCAACACTGCACAGGAGCAATCTTTTAGGCTTTATTTTTAAGTGATTTAACCTCCAAGTCCATGTGAGGTAGGAAGGGCTCGGATCATCATGCCCATTTCACAGATGAGGAAAATGCATCCCAGAATAGTGACTTGGGCAAGGTCACTTAGTATGAGGAGGTGCTAAGTCTTGAGTTTGGCTTCCAGTGCCTCCTCTGTGTCTCTCTCCACTGCCTGCTTGTAGTGGATTGAATTATGTCCCCCCAAAACTCACTGAAGCTTGAATTGTGTCCCCCAACTTTCATATATTAGAAGCTTAATTCCCACTGTAACTGTTGAGGTGGGAAATCCTATCATGGTAATTGAATGGTGGAGCCTTGAAGAGGTGACTAGATTGTAAGACCATGCCATAGTGAATGGATTAATAATGGCGGTCATGAGCATGGTTTGGAGGGCATTAAAAGGAGAGTGAATGAGGAAGTTGTCCTCTTGCTCTCTCTGCTCGCTCTGCTCTGCCATTTTCACAATGTGATACCCTGCCATCACCGAAGTCACCACCAAAGAAAGCCTTCACCTGATGTGTTCTCTGAACTTTGGACTTTCCAGCCTCTGAAACTGTAAGCAATAAATTTCATTTTCTTATAAATTACCCAGTTTCAGGTATTTTGTTATAAGCAGCAGAAAAGGACTAATATAGGGCATTGCACCCTTTTTGAAAGGAGCACCCCTACTCCTGGTATCTGCTGTCCTGTTTGCTTCCCTTGGCCTAAAGTACTTGGAATGGGCTTACAGCTCAGAGGCCACCCAGAGTCATACCTTCTCAGAGTGCTGCTCAGAGGCCATTTAATAGCTGTACAAGGAGGGACAGCTGGGGTGGACAGTTCCAGCAGCTGTGGAGAGGGGTAGCCCTCTGGTTGCCGGGAATGGATGAGGGGCCTATCATGTGGTTGTGACCTCCTAATCAATGTAATATTTCATTTATTTCTGGCTTTAGAACCATTCGGGCATGTGCGGTCCCCCTGAGAATCCCTGATTTAGGTTCGGTGTGTGACTCAACTCCTACTTACCTAACATACGTTGAGTGGAGATAAAACTAAATGAGATGGCTCATCCAAAACGCTCTAGCTAAGCACAGGACACATGGGAGGCCCTAGGTAAATGTCAGATCTGTCCTTTCTTGTGGGTGATTTGAAGTTAATAGGCTGGAAAATTGAGGGTCGGGATATCTAACTCTGGTGTAAATAATGGTTTTGTGCTTGGGCTCATTTTATTTAGCTATCTTTAAAAGCTGGCTGGTTGGTTCACAGACTCTCAGAAGGGCCAAAGTTTGAAAAAGGTGGAGTTTTTAAAAGAATTTCCCTTGGGAATTTGGATCACAGGTACACTAATTAGACACTTGGTTTATCAGGTTTCTCTCTGTGTCAGGAACAACGATGCTCCAAAACAGTATAAAGAAGTCTAGTGAAAAGCATACCAATGTTAAAATATGAAGCACCTCTAAGAGAATTAGTTTTAATTCAAATTCAAATTAATTTGAATACAATTTACAAAATGATTTTTAATCCATTATTTTATTTCATTCTTACCACAACTCTCTTATAGCATTATTATCATTCCCACCTTGGATATTATATAAAAAAAAAAAACCCTTGAGATTCAGAAATATAAAGTGACTTCTGGACTGCAGATTGCAATTGGAACCCTGCTGTGCCCAACCTCCTGTCTCCTGTTTCTTTCACTTACACACATACGCCTGACAGAATGGTGACAGGTGAAGAAAACCCTTATAAACTAGCATAAAGGTCCCACAGATATTCGATTAGATTGACATTAAAACTGCTTAATAATGGAGTTAATTAAATATAATTCCAGGACCAGGCTCTGGACACATGCTCAGTAACTGAGTGTCTACTTCCATATCCTGTAAGTCTTAGGCTATAGAGACTTCTAAACAGATGTATCAATTTTACAAAGAAGGGAGATCTTAGTAAAGGAACGAGAAGTGTTGGTTGGGGGTAGGAGGAGTAGGTGATGGATCAGAGAAGTAAAATAAATTTGAAAAAAGAGCGCAAATTCAATGTTCTCTTAGTAATTTCCATGAAGGGCTTGGTGTCCTCCCTGGCAGCTCAGGAGTGCCAAACCCAAGGCCAAAATGGGCCTGTCTTTTGCTTTTATGGACCATCCTCAATCCCGCTCAGCATTTGCCTTCCAAAAGCTTCTCAAAGTGTACTTTGCCTGTAGCACTGTTCTCCTTTAATTATAAAAACCCGGTGTACTCGTAAGAGAAATGCACGCCATATGTTTCTGATTCATTTAGACTTAAACCCTCAGCCTGCTGTTAGCTAAAAGAAAGGCAATATTCAAGAACTCATCTTAATAAGCAATGTTAGCAAGAATGCTCTAAGAAACAAGTTTTGATTTTGCTGGGGATGGAGAGAGTATGACCCCTGAGCGGTCTGGGTAGGATTTGGAACTCAGCCACCATGAGCTGCGAGGTGAGGAGTGCATTGTGCGAGGCACGACTTCTTCAGTCTCGACTGAGGATCAATCTTTGTCAAACTGGGGTTAGTTAGGTCTCTGCGGAGCAAGGGGAAGTAGTAATTTAGGAGAAAAAGAGCTGTTACCTAGGGCTGCTATTTACCTTACAGTAAATATGAGGGAACAGTGGTTAATAAAATCGTTTTATATTTTTCCTTTAATAGCCATAATGTATGAAATATATCAGTATTCAGTCTTTAAAACAAAACACTAGACCTTGTGATTTAATTAAAAAAAAAACAGAAAACAAACAAACAAAAAACCCCGTGCTTTTCCTTTCATTGTTTGCAAACTTTATACCATCTAGTTATTAATTGGGTCAATTTTTTAAGAGAAATATTCATCTTTACTGTGAACTTTTCCCCCTTGGGCTCATTATGTTAAACGTTGCATTTAACCCACACTTCAGAGGTAAAAAAATAATATTTCTGTTGGTTTTAACTGTCAGATTGACTCACATAATGGAAAACTGGCCTACTGGAATTGGGGGAAGATATTTCAGTAAAAACAAACATCCCCAGGAAAGAATGAGCTCATCTATTCCCAGCAGCAATCTTGGGTTTCCTTGGTGCCTCCTTGCCTGTCCCAGGGGAAGAGCCTTGGGAGGCAGGGTGTGGAAGAGAGAAGGTTCACTGGCTGAAAACTACTGCCATGAAGCTGGTCTTGCTGTCCCCTAACCTAACATTAACTCTTAAAGAGACTCTGGGCAAAATGGCAAAGAAAAAAGCAGCCAGTTTCTTGCCCCCCCAGACTTTTTTCCTTTCATTGTGCTGAGTCAAAATCTACTGTTTTCTGTATTTTTATTTATTTATATTTTTTTGGTATGCTATGTTTGCATATCTTTTCTCCTGAGTGACAACACAAATCTAATTCTCCATGTGGAGTAAGCTTCACGCCTTCATGTCTTCTTATCAAATGTTAAACCTTATGCCTTACTGGTACCTGATATATGATCAGAGCTCAATAATAATGGCTGAATATCATTGAAAGAATATTTAATGTATGGAAAAAATGGTGTGAAGCAAGGTAGTGCTCTGGGTAATAGTGTATACTTAAGAATTAAATATTTGAATTCAAATCATGGGTTTGCCACTGATTAGTCATTAGGTTAGGTCTCAAGCTATTTGTGAAGTACACATAAGTACAACTTCCTCAAATTTTGTGTAAGAAATAATGAATTTATGTATGTGTAAATCCACACACATTGCAGGCAAATTCAAAAAGCAATTGCTTTTAGTTTATTTGGAGCATATTGTAGCATTGTGCATAGAGTTGAGACTGCTTGGGTTTAAATTCTGACCATTTAACTACTAATTTAGGTAAGTCACTTAATATTTCTAACCCTTGATTTCTTCATGGTAAAATAGAGATAACGACTAATTCAAAGGGTTGTTGAAAGGATTAAATAATAGGGGTGTGTGTGTGTGTGTATGTATATGATGAAAAGTAAAGCCAACAACCTCAGGTCTGCTTCTGAAAATATTCGGAAAGCATCTTCTTCAAGGAAGTCCAAAGCTGTTGGCTGGTGAGATGTGCTCAGTGACTCTACCATCAGGGAAGATGAACAGGAAATCAGTGTTGACTTTAGTCAGTTACAATGTGAGAGGAAGGAAAACTTAGTAACTTGTAGCAACATTAACTTTAGCAGTGCCTTCTACTGGAAGTGGGGGCCCAAAACTACCCTGTTCCTCCATTGACCGGTGGTTGAAAGTGAGTATCTCTTTATTGTTGCAAATGTGCAGTATAGTGAATGCCAGAGAAATCCAGCAACTGATATTGCTAAGAAATGATTTTTCTTACACTACATCCATCTTTTAAAATTTGAGTATAAAATGTTGAAGATAAAATTGCAATAACATTTGCTTTTTGATAAAACAGACATATTCTTATATCTCAGAAGTTCATTCTATGGTAGTGTTACTCAATTTCTGCCTTGGCTTCCAGCCAAATACTGATTTTAATAATCAACCATTCAGCACTCAGCCAAAATGGTACTTTGTGATGAGTGTGTAGCACTTAGTCAATTGCCTGAAAATAAGAAGTTCTCCATGTGTTAATATTTTATCATTTGGGGTTGGGAAAGTGATGGGATGTTTCCTTAGTGCCTCAGACATTACAACATACAAGGAAGCTGTCCACTGACTTGTCCTGGATCTTGGGCTAGTTTACTTCTCTCTCTGCCATGCCTTACCCATACATAGGGCAGGGGAAGGGTTAATGTGCACACCTCCACTCTGACCTCTTGCCACTCTCGCTGAACACTCTCTGTGCTCTCTCCCCTCAGCACTGTGGATGCTGTGTGAATTCAGGGAGCGGCCATCCCAGATTCCCCTCTGGGTTAGCTCTTTATTCTTCAAAATTCTAAGAGCCAGATTCCCAGGTAAGCAAAAAAGTTGGAGTCATTAGACTAAGAGAGGAAAGATGGGCCTCTTTCTGATGTTGAAGTAGTGGCATGGATATATGTTCCCTAAGAATAGCACAAATCTATCTAAGATGATATAGCATGCCAGCTAAAATTTAAGTAAAAAAAATCCCTAAGAAGAAAGACCAAGATGGAAAACTGTGGGAGGCAATGATACCATGCCAAGAGGTGCTGGATATGGCTCCTTTGACTTTATTAAAAAAAAAAAAAAGTAGAAAAGAGCTGTTCATTTATTGATCTCTATGTTCCGAGCTATTATTAAATATCTGACATACATTTTCTATTGATTACTCATTACAGCACTTCCAGATGGGTATGAAAACACACCTTTGTTTGGTGAAAGAGCAGAAGTTCAGAGAGATGGAAACATGTGCCAAGGTCACTCAGCAGTAGAGGACAGAGGCTGAGCAAGCCTGCAGGTCCTGCAGCCAGGCTTTCTGGACGTAGGTACTGGATTCACCTTTTATTCATCCTCTGGTCTCCAGCAATTTTCTATCTGTAAAATGTATGTGAAAATAGTATACATGCCTGAAAGTTTAACACTTTTTTTTTTGGTAGTTTTTGGGAAAATCTGTGAGCAAAAATTTGTCCAGTAATCTAAAATATTCTGTATAGTTGTGTATTGGAGAGTCTGGTCTGGGACTTTTATGTCTTATGAACTCTGTCTCAGGAGTGGAGACCATGGGCCGTGGGATTTAGCTACTTCCCACCAGTGGCTTATAAAAGCTTTTGATGTGGGAGTTGTGAATCTGTTGTGCAATTTAAAGTCTTTAAGAAATTCTGTGATAGCATCATCCCTAATACTCATATACTTTGAGGTCACATGGTTCCTAACATTGCTAGTTTCCGTCAGTTAGGTGAAGAGAAATTCCCGCGTTCCAAGTTCAGCACCACTGGTCTTTTCTTTTGCAGAAGACCCGCTCTTGATTGTTCTCTGCTTGCATTAGGAACACAGATGCAGCAGGAGCAGTGGGCATCTCTCTAGCTGCTTTCTTTCTCCACACAGGGCTCCTGCTGGCTGCACTAGAATTAGGATAAAAAGGCTCTGCAAACAGCAATCTGTCATGAGTTGCTGGAGAAGAAAGAAAAAGAAAGGAATCTGATTGCAAGAAACAAGTGGTGGGTTTTGTGTGTGCTTCGTACAATAGTAGTTCTTCCGCATCAGGTAGAACTGTAGTCAGGGGAATGCATAACCGTTGAATTTACTACAAGTTTACCTGAGATTAAGTGCAAGCTGAATACAGCCAGTATCTTTTGTTCCAATATTGACTTAGTCTTCTCGTCACAAATTGATTTTGGGGGTAGCCATTAGTCTCAGGGAAGAGAGCTAATCCTTCTTTCATGTTTGTTTATGTACCATATTTGGCCGGAGCTCAGGATGCACTTTTCACCTTGGTCTGCAAGTAGGGAGGCAAACACATGACCTCAGTACTAGAAGCCACCCTGGCTGGTCACTCTCCACTGTTTGTTTAATTTTGCTCTGACTTCTGCCTGCCTCCTAATCCCAGGTATTCGGACATGTTACAAAAAGAAAGAAAGTCTGAGATCAAAGCACTGGTCACGATTTTACTAGGGGGCACCTCTGAAAGCATTTGTAGGCCTGTGTGTATGGCTAGCACTGTGATCTTTAGAAAATACTTTGCTTTCCAAATTGGGGCCAAAAGATTTATCACTCACTGGGCCCTGACTCTCCAGGTCAGTCTAGGGTTATTTTTGTGTATTGTGTGCAAAGACATGGTAGTTCTATTACAGAAACCTTAAGAGCAAATATTTAGAGCATGCTTTAGGGATAAAAGAGACTTCTGATAGCAAATTCTTGATTTTAGAATTCCCTATAAAAATAAGTTAACTTTATTGTCATCTGCTTGGGATCCTGTCCCTGGAGAGATTTGTCTCTCATCCACCAGCATTGTAACAGTTCAAGATGACGGATGCTTTTGTATTCTGCTCTGCGGAATTTCATCTGCTCTGTGGAAGGTTAAATCTTACTACAAAGGAACTCTGAGGGACAGTCTGATTGTTTTTGTTTTATTAGTTGTATTAAAAATGTTTCAATCAAGGAGAAGGATCAAAATAAGCAATATAAAAGTAACTTTGTTTTATTCTGATTTTATTGAATGAGTACGGATTTTAATATGGTTTGAGACATTTCTGTTCAAATCTGCGGAAGAGGGAATTGCCAGACAATATAGTGCAGCAGCCGTTCCGAACACAGAATTTTGTAGACCTAAGTTCAAATCCTGATTTACCGTCTGTGTGACTTTGGGTCAATTTCATAATGTATAAGTGGGAGTCATATTGGTATTGACCTTGCAGGGTTATTGGAAGAATAACAGAAATGTATGAAAGATACATTGTGCCTTAAACACAGTAGTCAATCTCCAAGACCTCCATTTTATTCCTTGCAGGCAACCTAGCCTTTGACTTTACAAAGGAAAATATCTCTGTATACTACCAATTAATTTTTTAAATGTGTTAAAAATGTAGAGTGCTTACTCTGTGCTGGACTCTGTTTAAAGCCCTTCATGCATATAGCTCACTTAAAACCCACAACAGGTGTATGTCAACTCCATTTAATGTATGAGAAAATTGAGGCCCAGCAAGTTTAATACTCTGCCCAGTGTCACATTGCTAACATATGAACAGATATCATCTAGTTCCAGAGCCTATCTTCTTGTCCACTGAGTTGTAATGCTTCTCTTCAGTGCTTTAGAATTTCAGTTCTATCAATGATCCTTTTGCATATTCATTTTTTCTTTCTACTAGTACTTTGATATCTTTCTAAGTGAATGCCAAATTTCTCTCAAATTAAATAAATTAATAAATTAATCAATGAAAGAATTTCAATAAAAGCCTTTATTATACACTTACTTCTGAACTCTTTATCATCTGGTTTTTGTCCCAGTTCCCCAGAAACTCCATCTCAAAAGTCATAATTGTGTAGAAAAATGACCATGCATGAACAAGTCAGTGAGGAATCAGCTGGGGAGCTGCTGCAGAAGTCTGAGAGATACTGGTAGCTAGCACTAGAGTATCAGTAGTGAGGATGGAGAATAGTAGATGTATTTTAGGATACTGTGTAGATAAAGTCATAGGATACACTTGTTGACCTAATGTAGGAGGTAAGTCAAAGAGGACTAATGAATGACTCCTAAGTTTTTGGTTTGAATAACTGGTGGATTATGTTGCTGTTTTTGGAGAAGAGAGGGCTTGGAGCACGTTTGGAAAAAAGGTATGAAAATTGTTTGGTCATTTTGTTTTTTCTAGGAGGGGGTTGTTGGGTGAAGACATCAAAGGATTATAAGGGTCTAGAGCTCAGTGAGAAGTTGGCTCGAAAATCATATACAAAGCCATAGATGCAATCACTTAGAGAGAGAAAGCAGAAAAGAGAATCTATCTGGGAAAGAGCTGTCATTTAGGTGCTGAGCAGAGAAAAAGGTAACAATAGAAAACAGGAAGGAATGAATAGGCAGTGTGGCAAGAGTAACGTGAGGAATGTGGTGTTCCTGGAGATTATGTATGTACTCTTCAAGATTTTCTGAACCTGTTATGCTGGTGAAAGGTTCAATACTTTTGTATGCTCTGCCTAAACTGCCTACAAAGCCTTCTTCCACTTCTCTGCCTGGCAAACTCCTACTGTTCTTTTCAGACTTAGTCAATTACTCTGGAAGCTTACTCAGATTCCTTACCTCTCATTTCCTAGATGGAAACTCCTAACACTGTGTCCCTACTTTTATCTTATCCCCAATCATTAGGCACATAGGATAGTATAGTCTATCTTACTAAATCTCTGGTTCTACTGAAGTTAATTCCTTAAGGGCACTGACTGAGTTTTTTATTGATGAATTTCCAGCAGCTAGCACAGTGACTATGGAAAAAAGACTTGACTATTGTTTATTGAATAAATGTAAGACTAATGACTAGCTTCTTTTATGAGCTCTGATATTTAATTTCTTCTAGAAAGCTCCACCTACAAGCCCAACTTTGAGTTTCACCAATATTTCAAATTCTTCCCATTTCAAATAGGTTGCTCACTTTCCTTAAGACCTTCTTACTCTGTTTCTATTTATGGTGCCAATATTCTCAAATGTTTCAAGCTTGGAAACAAGAAATCACTTTTGATTCTTCTCTCCTGTCCATTTTCCCTCCATATCTCTTGAATATGTATCTTATTCCTTTCCCCTAGTTAGCAACTTTTCCAAAGTCACTGAACTACTCAGATACAGAGCCAGGAGTGGAATCCATTCTGTCTTACTCACTAAGTTGTATCACCTTTTTGGCTTATGCTTGGGTAACTGGGATCCTTTGATAATATGGGGAGCAATTCCAAAGAATATAACTTGTAATTTTCTGGAACACTTTGGGAAGGAAAATACTCCACGGACTCTTGTTTTGTTTTATGTCTGAGACATAAACCAGCTATTTTATGAGGCATTGACAGAGAAATAGATGGATGGACTGGTTTATTTCCCTCAATAGAATGCAATCTCATGACTGTCTAAGGATATAAAAGTTTATAAATACAGTCAAGTATTTTATCTAAAATATTTCTGTTAAAAATCATCAAATACATTAAGTAGGACATCCTCTAACTTCCACTCTCAAAGTTCTATTCTACTCTGTTTTTATGTCTTCTCCTAATATTAATTTGCTTCCTGGGATCTCATCCTAACCACATCGTAAAGTTTAACATTCTAAATTTGTATACATTTTTGTCTTAACAAAATGTCTTAGGTGATATCCAGTGAATATTTGGTGACATAAATATTTGGTTACATGAATAAATATTTGGTGACAGAATGAATAAATAGTTGAATGTACATATAGTTTAATGCCAATATGTAAATATGCATGCATGGTAGTACCAATTAGCTGATTGTCATTTTTTCTACTTTCTTATTATTTGGCTGTCAAGTAAAGCTGGAGAGAAAGTTACCCTCCCTATCACATTATGATACTGAGTCACTACTAATAGATGCAACATTTCCAAAATCATGAATTCTTACATCCCTCTTTCTGACTTCTACCCTACCCAAATTTTACTAACTTTTCCTCAAAATCATTAGTTCTACCAGTTTATTTGCTCCCCCACTTTCAAAAATCCATAGTTCAGGCTTCTATTCCTGCTAATTGAAATAATTACTACTGGTTATGCACTACTGCTGTAAATACTATAAAAACTGAACAAAAATATATGAAATGACTCATTTCAGACAATGTACAACAGGAAGTACAGAACTATGATTCATGAGATAAGAAAAAAATGAAGTGATACCTATGATTGTCTAAGTTGGATGCCAGGAGGAATTTACTAGATCATAGTGCAAGGAAGAGAGACCCAAGCAGAGCATGATGGTCTTACTGAGATGAAAAGGAAAATAGGAAAGTTTAGGGAGACTGAGGAAACGGGAATTTGTGGAGCAGAGTACCAGAAATAAACATGCTAAGCAAATAAGCAAACAAAATGCTATAGATTGAATTGTGCCCCACAAAATTCATATGTTAAAGCTCTGACCCCCAATATCATGGTATTTGAGGATGGACCTTTGGGAAGTAATTAGGTTTGGATGAGGTCATGATGGTGGGAGCCTCATGATGAAATTAGCACCCTTATAAGCAGAGAGCTTGTTGGCTCTCTCTCTCCCTGTGTTCACAATGAAGATGTCATGTGAGTGCACTGTGAGAAGGTGTCCATCTACAAACCAAGAAGAGACCCCTCGCCAAAACCGTATCACACCGGCACACTGGTGGTGAAATTCTAGCTTCTAGAACTGTGGGAAAACACATCTCTGCTGATAAAGCCACACAGTTATGGTATTTGGTTATGGCAGCCTGAGCTGACTAATACACAAACAGAAAGAGCTGCAGTAATGTGCTTTGAGACCCTATTAATTTTTTTTTCACTGAATACTAAACTGTACATGCAATGAAATATATCCAAAAATCTGGGCAAAAAACAACTAGGGAACAATAACCTGAACGACTTCCAGAGCTCCCACAGGGCTGGGACAAGTTTAAGTACTGATGAGCCAGAGTGAAGAAACATCGGGTGAACACCCAGTGTTTAATAATGACATGTTAGCAGTAGGGCTAATGGAGCCTTACAGCAAATGCTATTTTAGACCTGCCCTAATAATGTTTTTACAAAAGCCTAGCAGGATCAAGCTGATCTGCAAGTTACTTAACTTTCTGCCAAAGCAAAGTTCAAAACTTTTTAAAAGAAGACAGTAAAGTCCAGACTCCATCAACGTAACAACATAATACAGCATCTGATAAAAAAAAATGACTATACATGCAATAAAATGGAATAATCTGACCTATAAAAAACAGAAAAAAAAGATATTATGGGTTAACAGACAAAAACATTAAAATGATTAAAAGCCTACTTAAAGACTTAAAGGAAAACGTGAGCATAATGGAGAAATACACAGACAACATAGAAAAACTAAATTGAATTTCTAGGGCTAAAAGATATAATTGTATATAAAAATAATTTTCTTGATGAAATTAGCAGGAGATTTAAAACAGCAATGAAAAAAATTGGCAAGCTTGAAGGCATGGCAATATAAATTAACCAAACAGAAGGATAGGGGGAAATAAAAAAGGGTAAACTTCAATGAATAATTAACATATCTCAGTGACCCATGACCAGTGGTTATACTATGCATAACCCAATATATGTATAATTGAAATTCCGGGAAAAAGGGGGTGTCAGACAAATATTTATGGAAAAAGTAGCCATTTTTTTCTAAATTTGATGAAAAATGTAAGTTCACAGATCTAAGAAACTCACCTAGTCTCAAGCACAATAAACACAGAGAAAGATACACCAGGAAACAATAATTAAATTGCTGAAAACCATCACCAAATAGAAAATCTTAAATAATCATGGGGTGGGGGAGACACATTAAATACAAAAGAACAGAAAAAAAGAATTATTACAGACTTCTTGTTAGAAACATCCAAATGAGAAGAAAATGGAACACCATCTCTAAAGGACTGGGGGGAAGGGAGTGCCAGTAATCTATCAGCCAAATCATCCTTTAAAAAAAAATGAAGATAACAACTAAAATGACACAGTTTCAGAATAAGGAAAAGAAAACCATGCTTTCTATTAGAAGCAAACATTTTAAATGTAAAGACGCAGATTAAAAGTATTAGTATAAAAAAAAGTTATGCCATGTAAACACTATTTTAAAAAATGGGATGTCTAAGTTAATACCAGGCAAAGCAGAATGCAGTTAATGGAATATTAGCAGATAATTATCAAACATAAAGGGGCACATTTCATAATAATAAAAGAGTCAATTCATCAAGAAGACAGAACAATCTTAAATGTATATATACTAATAATGAATATAAAACAAAAACTAGACAACGTTACAATTACAGTCAGAAATTCAATCCTTATCTCTCAGAAATTGATTGAACAAGTAGACAGAAAAACAGTAAGATTTGAATGACACTATACCAACCTGGCCTAATTGACACTATAAAATACTCTACACAACTATGCCAGAATACATGTTTTCAAGTGCACATAAACCATTCCCCAAGTTAGACCATGCTCTTGATCATTAACCAATTATCTATAAAGTTAAAAGGATTTAATTCATACAGAATATGTACTCCAGCCATAACAGAATTTAAGTATAAGCCAACCACAAAAAGACATAAAAATCTCCAGATATTTAGAACTTGAGCAACACCTTCATAATAGCCATGAATCAAAGACAAAATCACAAGGAAAACTAAAAATATATTTTGAGCTAAATAAAAATGAAAGCACATTCTATATTTATGTGATGCAGATAAAGCAGTGTATAGAGGAAGATTTATAGCTTTAAATGCTTAAGTTAAAAAAGAAGACAGGTCTGAAATTAATGATCTAAGTGTCCACATTATGGGTTTAGAAATATAAAAACAAATTAAATTCAAAGTAAGTGAAAGAAAACAAGTAATAAAGATACAAGTGAAATTGGCGAAATAGAATAAGGCCTAACAAGAGAAAAAATAAATTACACCCCCCCCAAAAAATAGAGGGAGAGAGAGAATACAAATTATCAGTATCAGCAATGAAAGGATGATACTGCTGATCCTATAGATATTAAAAAAAATTTGCTAATAAATTAAAAATTTAGATGGAGATGACAGGAAGCACGCCTGGGGACCTCAGCAGCTGAAGGCAGACCCCACAGCTGCTGCAGACACTGCTGTGACATGTATGGTTCACTACTGTCACTGCCACAGCCACTTCTGCTGCTTGCCACCATAGCAGCAACTACCACTGCTGTGCAGGTGGCCCACAGACCAATCAACTGCATTGACAGAAGAGAGTCACCAGCAGAGCCCAAAGAAAGAAGTGAATGAGTGCAGACCCATGACCCAGTGGCCCAACCCACAGGGGGAATTATGCTGCCAAATGCAGTAGCATATCTGGGGGTGGGAGACATGTGCACAGCCCACACAACTGCCTTGATCTGGGGAGAAACCAATCACACCAGTCCATCCCCCAATCACCACCAATCCATCCGCCAGCAATCCATCCCTCAACTGGGGGAAGCATGGACCAAGAAGGAGCCTCTGCCCGAAGGAAAGAGCAAAGAGAAACCCCACTCAGGATCACCCATTCAAACTGAGGAACACCAGTATTCCCCAGTGCACCCATTGGGGTCACAGGAAACTAGCTGAGGTGCCAACAAGCCTGCCCAAGGTGACCCAACACAACCAAAGAGCAACAAAAAGCACCCAGGCATTTTTCCTAGGAACTCAAGAGCTCACCTGTATCCATGATAAACCAGCACAGTGTCACTAATCTCAACAAGGAATCAATAGGTTCCTCAGTGCCCAGGCCACAGATGTGCCCACATGCAACGCCAACACTGAATATGACTGAAGTACCCACATAGAGACTACACTTCTGCGTCACCCAGAACCAACACTAAAATACCCTACTCAATGGTAAATATAAAGCACATCTACAGGAGGAAATATGTCTTCTCAAAGCCTGCTCCAGAATAATCAAAGAAGCAACTGCTCTACTAGATGAGCAGACATCAACATAGAAATACTAAAATATGAGAAAACAGGAAAATATGACACCATCAAAGGAATACAATAATTCTCAAGTACCAGAACCCTTACAACAGGAAACCCTTGAAATGACTGAAAATGAATTAGGACTAGCGATCTTCAGGAAACTCAATGAGAGAAAAGAAGTTAGACAACACGGAAAAATAAGAAAGAGTATCCAGGATATGAAGGAGGAAATTTACAAAGAGATTAATACCTTCAAAAAGAATGCTGGAAAACTGGAACTGAAGGATTCATTTAATGAGATAAAAAACATAACTGAGAACTTGGGCAGCAGGTTAGAGCAAGCAGAAGAAAGAATTTCTGATCTTGAAGATGGTCTTTTTGAAATAAACCAGTGTGTGGGGGGGGGGGGGGTGAAGGATGAAAGAATTTTAAAAAGTGAAGAAAATCTAAGAGAGCTAGCAGACAACCTAAAGCATATAAACATTTGAATCATTGATGTTCCAGAAGGGGAAGAGAACATAAAAGACATTGAAAACCTATTCAGTAAAAAAATAGCTGAAAAGTTACCAGGTAAAGGAAGAGACATGGACCTTCAGATTCAGGAAGCTCAAAGATCCCCAAACAGATTCAATCCAAAAAGGTCCTCTCTAAGACACAGTTTGGTCAAACTGACAAAACTCATAGACAAAGAGAGAATCTTAAAAACAGCAATAGTATCAAGTCACCTATAAGGAATCCCCCCATCAGACTATCAGCTGACTTCTGAACAGAAACTCTACAAGCCAGAAGAGAATGGAATGATAGTCAAAATACTAAAGAAAAAAACTGCCATCCATGAATACTATACACAACAAGGCTATCCTTCAGAAATGAGGGAAAAATAGTGTATGTACCAGACAAACAATAACTGTGGGAGTTCACTACCACATGACAAGGCCTACAAAAAATCCTCAAGGAAGTCCTGTATCTGGAATTCAAAAAATGATAATCACTGCCATGAATGCACAAGAAAGAACAAAACCCATTGGTAGAACAAAAATGAAAATGAAAAAAAGAAAAAAAGTATATCTTACCACCTCAAAAAACCAAAAAACACTGAAGACAAACAATAGAAGGGGAAGGAAGGAACAAAAGATCTTTAAAACATCCAAACAAAAATTGATAAAATGCCAGGAGTAAAAAAATACCTTTTATTAACAACCCTACGTGTAAGTGGATTAAACTCCCCACTCAAAAGACATTGACTGATTGGGTTAAAAAGCTAGACCCAAGTATATGCTGTCTTCAAGAAATTCACCCCACCTGTAAAGACAGATACAGACTAAGTGAAGGGATGGAAAATGATATACCATGCAAATGGAAACCAAAAATGAGCAGGAGTAGCTATTCTTATATCAGATAAAATGGACTTCAAGCTGAAAACCATAAAAAGAGACAAAGAACGGCATTATATAATGATAAAGGGATCGGTCCAGCAAAAAGACATACAATCATAAATGTATACATATCCAACATTGGAGCACCCAAATATATAAAGCAAACACTATTTGACCTAAAGAAAGAGATAGACCCCAATTCAATAATAGTTGGGGACCTGAACACCCCTCTCAGCACTGGACAGATCATCTAGACAATAAATAAACAGAAATGCAGGATTTAAACTATGCTCTAGACCAATTGGACCTGGAAGATATCTACAGAACATTTCATCCAGCAACAACAGAATATATATATGTTCTTAGCATCAACACATGGATCATTCTTCAGGATAGACCACATTTTTAGGTCACAAATCAAGTATCAACAAATTAAAAAACAAACAAACAAACAAACAAAAAAAAAAAACCAGAAATCATTTCAAGTAACTTTTCAGACCACGATGGATTAAAAGTAGAAATTAATAACAAGCAAAACTTTGGAAATTATACAAACACATGGAAACTAAACAACATGCTCCTGAACAACCTATGAGTCCAAGAAAAAATTAAACAGGAAATCAAAAATTTCTTGAAACTAATTAAAGACAGAATACCAAACCTGTGTAATACTGCAAAAGCACTACTAAGCAGGAAGTTTATTGCAATAAGCACTTACATCAAAAGAATGGAAAGATTTCAAATAACCTAATGCTACACCTCAAAGAACTGGAAAAACAAGTACAATACAATCCCAAAATTAGTATATGGAAAGAAGTAATTAAGATCAGAGCAGAACTAAATGAAATAGAGGCCCAAAAGATGATACAAAAGAGCAATGAAACAGAAAGTTCGTTTTTTGAGAAGATAAACAAAATAGACAAGCCATAAGCTAGGCTAAATAAAAAAAGAGAGAAGACCTAAATAATAAAAATTAGAAATGAAAAAGGAGACATTACAACAGATACCACAGAGACACAGAAAATCATTTGAGACTGTTATAAACAACTATATGCAAACAAATTTGAAAACCTTGAGGAAATGGATAAATTGCTGGATATATGCAAATTACCATGACCAAACCAAAAAGAAATAGAAAATCTGACCAGACCAATAATGAACAATAGGATTGAAGCATTAATCAGCATTATCTTAATATCAAAACAGTCAATACAACAGTGAAAACAAAAATACAGACTAATATGCCTCATAAATGTAGGTAAAAAAAAAAATCCCTACCAAAATTAACAAATAGAAAACCATAATGTATAAAAAGTATATGTCATGACCAAGAGGCAGTATTCCAGGAATACAGGATTGGTTTAACATTTGAAAATTAATCAGCGTAATGTATAGTATTAACTAAATAAAGAATAAATGATTAACTTAATATGAGATTACTTCAAAAGTTCCTGGAAAAATAGAATTAAAAGATTATACAAATCTTTCCATGATCTTTTTATACCTTCCTCCCTATATGGAGAGGAAGTATTTGACAAAACTCAACAGCTATTTGTAATAAACAAACAAACAAATAAACAAAAACAAAACTCTGTAAACTTTCAATAGAAGGAAAATTCCTCAATCTTATAAAGGAAATCTATAAAAAGTCTATAGCTAACATCATATATAATGGTAAAACACTGAGCATTTGCTTTCTAAAATCAAGCCTGAGGCAAGCATGTACCCTCTAACCACCTCTATTCAATATTTTACTGGTGCCTCTACATAGTATAATTAGCATAAGAGAGAGAAAAAAAGGCAGATATAAGGGAAAGAAAAAAATTAAACTATATTTCTTCCACAGGACAACATGATTATGTATTTAAAAGATTTTAAAGCATCTACCAAAAAATATTCAACCAAATAAGCCAGGTCTCAGAATAAAAAGTATAAATGAATTAAAAATAATTGGTGGGGAAAAAAATTAAAGTTTTAAATAAGTGGCAAGATATATCATGTTCTGGAACTGAAAGATCAAATTTTGTAAAAATGCACACTGCCAATGCCACTGGGCCTGCCCAGGGTACTGAGGTTTGGATCTGGGGACCGGACCCTCTGCCCACAACCAGGCATACTGCCAGAGCCATGGGGCCTACCCAGGGTCCTGAAGCATTGAGCCAAGGACTGGACTCCCTCTCACAACCAGGCACACCGCCAATGCCAACAGCAACTAGGTAAGGAGCATGCCAAAAACATCACCTCCATGTGGGTGGCCCATCACAGCCACCACAATAGCCACAGCAGCTGTGAAAGTGACTAGATGCCACAACCACTGTACAGATAGTCTGCCATCCACTGGAGTGCATTGACACAAGGAGAGTCACCAGCAAAGACCAAAGAAAAGAAGATGACATCTCTCTTCACAAAGCCCATTCCACAGAGACAGAAGAAGCATCTGCTCTACAATAATATTGGGGGTCCTGAACACACCTCTCAGCATTGGACAGGTCATCTAGGCAACAAATCAACAGATAAAACATTGCTCTTTCAGAAGGAGTGAAGAAATCTAGGGTTATCATAGGTGGGAGAGGGGAGGGAGAGGGGGATGTGGAGAGATTGGACAAGGGGCATAAAGAATAAGTACGATTTGCAACAATATATATACCAGTAATATTGATTTGATCAACATATGTCAATGTTGAACTCCAAAAATATGTATAATAAATGATTCAATAAAATTTTTTTTAAATTGTTAAAATGCTAAGTTCATCTATAGATTCAATGTAATCTTAACCAAAATTTCAACAAGTATTTCTATTTTTTTGAAAACATTAACAAAATGATTCTAAAATTCATATGACCATGAAAAGAATATAGAATAGTAGAATATTTTTGAAAAAGAACAAAGTCAAAGAACTTGTCATATCTGATGTCAACCCTTACTATAAAGCTGCTGTATTCAAAACAGTAAGATTGGAGTGAGGACAGATAGAAAAATGGAACTTGATACTTATCCCCCCCCAGACCTCTTCTTTTTTTTTTTTTTTTTTTGTCTTTTTTGTCTTTTTTCATGTCCGGCAACGGATCGCAACCCTCAGTGTCGCGCCCGTACCGGACCGGGACCGGCAACGGGATTGCAACCCTCGGTGTTGCCCCCGCACCTCGCTCAGCCAGTGAGCGGGAACCAGTCAGTATGTGGGATCCGAACCCTCGGCGGGAGCGCCACTTCGCCCCCAAGCGTCGCACTGTAGCAGTGTGCCACCGGGCCGGCCCCTCCTCTTCTTTTTTTTTTTTTTTTTTTTTTTTTTTTTTTTTTTTTTTTTT